>NC_058134.1:13205827-13218901 GCF_016433145.1 Gracilinanus agilis | reverse complement strand
AGAAAGAAAGAAAGAAAGAAAGAAAGAAAGAAAGAAAGAAAGAAAGAAAGAAGAGAGGAAGGAAGGAAGGAAGGAAGGAAGGAAGGAAGGAGCAGAAAAAAAGGTATAAGAGATATTGGCTTCAATCCTAGCTTTGCCATCAAACTACCTATGTGACCTCATTCAGTTCTTTGCTTATAATATGCAAACTTAAGAACAGGAACTCTCATTTTTGTCTTGTACACTCAGCATCTGACACACAGCAGGCATATAATAAAAGCTTGTGTATTGTTCAGTTTCCTCAGGAACCAGCCTTGAGGTTGGTTTCTAAGATTATTGATCTCAAGGACCCCTCTCAGACTTTATGTTCTGAGCTCTGATGGAACATGACTTGGGAAACAGTCTTACCATGTTGTCGTAATCACATGGGTCATAAGTTCTCTGTTGGAAAACTTTATGGATCTCCCCAAATTCTTCCCTCATTTCACAGATCTGGTCATTCAAAACAGTGCCCTTGGTGCCACCAAACTCAAGTCTTTCCAGCTTCTCCAGTTCCAGCATTGTAGAAAATATGTCCTTTGTAATAAAATAAATAAACAAACAAATAAATAACATTGTAAAGCTCCCGAGCAAACTGATCATCCAATACTCATTCCCAACATTTAATCCAAGACCCCGTAACAATGTAAGTTTCTGTGTGCATTTAAAAAGAAAAGGAAATAAAGATTATAGAAAAGTAAGCAGAAAATGGTCAATGCATATGAGAGGCAGGTGTGTCTTGAACTCGGGTTTTCCTCATCCTGGGGTGAACCTTCCCTCCATTAGGTGCATTTCCTCGCATGTATCTGTCTTGGCAAACCTTAAAATCTCCTTTTTGGAAGACCAGTTCGATTCCCATTTCAAGATTTTATTTAAAGACCAGCTTTCATTGCATATGGATTTCCATCTGTCCTCAATGTAATATTTACAGAATGATTTTTTAAAATTCTATAGAAACCAAAGAAAACCTAGGAAAACCTGGGGAGACGGCCTCTGCTAATGTTTGCACACGGCGACTTACTCTACCATCTTCCGAGTCACTTGGAAAGTCCCTTTTCTCCACTTACCCACTGATGGCACTACCTTTGGTTCAAGTGAATTGCAAAGTGCATGAATTTTGACTCCAGGCCCATAACCTGCAAGAAGCAAGAGGCAACGAACAATACCTCTAATTTCATCAGGCGGTTGAAAAACTTGTCAAATCTCCAAAACACCATGTGGGACTGGAAATCCCAAGGCCTGACCTCCTGGCGTCTGGTGAAATATCTTGCCAATTCCTCCCTATAGCTGAAGAACGAATTTTTAAAAGTCTTTAAGACGCTGATGGCCACTTGCACCCGTTCCAAGGATTCTTCAACTTCTCCTTTCATAAGTTCATCTGGGGAAAGATAGGTGACTGCCTAAGAGGCAATGAGAGAAGCAGAGAAGGTCAAGAACACAGAAACCCCCTCTCAGTGCCTTCATCTGGCCACTGAGGTTATCACAACTGGGTTTAAAGTGACGTGGACTCGCATCAGTCCTAAATATCACCCTAGTCTTTGGAAAGGCTTTTAGATGGTACCTTTTTAAGGTAGTCCCTTAAAGAAGGGAAGAGAGAGTCATAACCGATACAATCAGCAGCAAATAATACAGTTCAAAAATATTTAAAAAATATTTTTTTACTTAGAAAATTTTTCCATGGTTACTTTAAAACCATTTTTGTTGCTGTTGTCATTGTTTAGTTGTCTTCAATCGTGACCCTTTTGGGGTTTTCTTGGCAGAGGTATTAGAATGATTTGCCATTTCTTCTCCAGCTCATTTTATAGATGAGGAAACTGAGGGAAATGGGGTTACGTGATTTGTCCAGGCTCATACAGCTAGGAAGTAGCTGAAGCCAGATTTGAGAGCCGGTGCTCTAACCACTGAGATGTCTGGTGCACGGGGTACCTAGTATGTGCCAGGCACTGTGCAGGGCAACAAGGAGCTTCTGATGCTTTATGGAGGGAGGGGTAATACGGCCACAGACCAGGCAATAAAGATTACACATAATCCAATGCAAAGTAACTCCAAGAGGGCGATGACACTCACTGAGCAGACCAAGAAGGGCCCGATGTAGGAAGAGGCACCCAACCAAGGATGATGCTGGGGATTCTAGGAGACAGAGATGAGGAAAGAGGAAGCTCCAGACATGAGGGACAGTGAATAGGAAGGCGCAGGGATGGAAGAGGAATCTCACCTCCAGGGAACAGCGCACGGGCCAGTTGGGCAGAAACGTTGTGGAGACGAAGGAGGGGGATGCACAATTGCTTGGGAAGCAGGGCCGGTGCCTCATTATACAGGGCAGAGTCCGATTCTACACAAGCCGACCTCGGGGTGCAAAGGCTCGTGCAGAGGCGGGAGAGGGAGTGCCTCATACAAGGAACAACTAGTAAGTCTGTTGGGAACAGAGAGTGTAGAGGGAAAGAGCTGGAATTCAGGCTGGAAAAGGAGGAGGGAGTCAGACTGGAGGACTTTAACTGTTGGGCATTTTATCATAGAATTCATACATAGGTAAATGCTAGAGTTTATGCAGAGGGATAGCATGGCTGGTTGTCTTTGTTAGGAAGAACGATGAATTTGACAGCTGTGTGGAGGATAGATGGGAAAGGGAAGATGCGGGCAGCAGAAAGACCAGTTAAAGAGCTCTTACAATAGCCCAGGGGAAAGGTGATTGGGACCTGAACTAGGGTGGGGGCTGGGCAAGTGGAAGGAAATAGTGGAGGCAGGAAGGAGACTTTGCATTTGCCTGGGTGCTGGGGTGAGGGATAGGGGCGAGTCAAGGAGGATTCCCAGGTGGCAAACCGCCAGACCTTGGAGGGAAGGAAGATCTAGTGAAAGAAATGCATCTGTACCATGAAGAATTCAGAGAAACAGAGGATTGGCATGGAGTGACACAGTGAGGAAAGCAGAGTCCAGAGAACAATAGACTCCAGCCACCCCATGCAAATACAGACAACTCTAGGAGGCAACAGAACTTGGGTCACAGACAAAAGCCAGGGTTGGTGCCAAACCAGAATAAACAAGCTGCCTTTCAGTTAATGACTGACAAACCACAAAGGCGCCCCATAAATAGGAGACGTGGGAAGCCATTCCATTTCTCAGCAGAGTTGGCTCGGGTTGCAAGAAGAAGAGAGGATCGAATTGACCCAGAGTGGCTCCCTGCTTCCTCCATCAGGGCCAGAGAGGCGGCCATTCAGTGAATCTCCTCAGGGACTCCAGGAAAGCGTCTCACCTCCCACATGGTTCCTATACCTTCTGCCAGAACTAGCCAATTATTGATGGCTTTGGATGAAGGGATCGGCACCAATTCAGCCAAAACCAGCCCTACGAAACAATGAATGTAGAGTCTATCCGTCATCCACGCCTTAGGGGAAGAGCTGAACATGTGAGTCAGGCAGAGAGACCTTTTCTCCCCAAGCATCCCAGAGTCCTCCTGGTCTCACGATGCTCCATGGCAGCTCACTTCTCAGAGGCCAGGGAGGCAGCTGGGTGTAGAGTAGAGACGCCAGCTTGGACCTCCAATCCTTCTTGACCCCTTGAAGAGAAACACAGCAGAGCTGCTGGGAAAACATCTGGCCTTGCACTGATCCCAAACTTGCAAATAATCTATTGGATTGCCTTAAAATTTCATTATTCAGCAAACACTTCCTGAGAACCTAGCCCGTGCGAAAGGGAAGAGGGGCAGCCCCTGCCCTCAAGGAGGTTTTAGCTCCACTAGAACTTTATTTACAAAATATTAGACCATCTGAAGGAAGAACAGCGGAAGACAACTCTATGCGATCTGGAATAATGCCATTTATTATTAAAGAGAGACTTACACAACTGCGTACACCCTTAAGCCCAGTGGTAACACCGTTAGGTCTGTACCCCAAGGTGAGCAAGGAAAAGGGAAAGAAGCGATCTATTGTGAAATATCAACGGCAGCTCTCTTGGGTGCAGACAAAGAGCGGGAAATGGAGGGGATGCCCACTACTTTGGGAACAGCCAAAGAAGCTGGGGCATCGGATGGCAATGGAACACTGCTGTGCCTTTAGAAATAATGAGCAGGTTAATGAAAAAAAACAAACATGGAAAGACCTACACGGAATTGTGAAAAGGGAAACAAACAGAACCAAAAGAGGATGACATGGACCTACAGAATTAGTGTTTGAAGAATAACTTATGAATGTTTACCTCCAGTGAAAGACGTGATAAATCGAAACACAAGGCAGTTTATTTACACACACACACACACACACACACACACACACACACACACACACACACACACATCTATATTGTCCTGTGATGCCTCTTCGAGGGCCCGGAAGGGAGATAGGAAGGGAGATAACGGGGAATTTAATGTAACCACCAAAGATTAATTTTTTAAAATCCTTCAGTCATATTGAAAAACAAATTAATTTTAAGGCAATTTTAGCATAAGGGACAAGAGAATGGCTTTGGAGGAGGGAGGGAAGACCTGAATTTCATAGCATCAGAGACTTGGAGCTAGAAAAGGATCTCGGGGACCATCTAATCCAATCCCCTTCTTTTGTAGATGAGGATCCTGAGGCTCACAGAAAAAGCTCTCTTTACTATATATTATAAGAGTATGAGCTGGATTTTATATTGTAGGCATTTTTTGAAAAATCCCTTTTCAAAGAATCACAGAAAATCTAAAGTAACTCTATGTTGTATTCTCATTTTTAAACCTAGTGATTTTATCAGTACAGGGAGCTCCTAGTAAGGAGCGCTCTCTACCAATATTGATCGGCATTCGCCAGGGCCATGGGGAGATGAAATCACCTGCCCAGAGTCATCCCTCAGGAATTTGTCAAGGGCAAGATTTGAACCCACTTCTCTATGTCCTGTGCCATTAAAGCCTCTGTTGTAGAGGTTCATTAGTCTGTAATACACATTATTACCCAACTCCACTGAGCTGCCTGTGTGGGAAGAATGCTCCATAGGAAACCCGCATAGCTACTGGGTGAGAGCCCAAATGGTGGAACAATTATTAGTGTGAGAAGAAACTTGCCAGAGCCATAATGACGCACAGTTAGCCGCAGCCTGCGGGGAAACGGCAGCAGCCATACTGACTGACCTAGAATGAGACAGTTGCAGAAAGGCAGCTTTCCAAGGGAAGACCTCCAAAAGAGGATGCCACTTAAGTGCTGGCACTGCAAGCAGAGCCAGGCTCGCCAAAGAGAGGTGCTACAAGAAGCAAAAGCCAAGTTCTCAAGCTGGTGTTAAGATGAGCCATCTTATGCTGATTGGCCAATATCTGGACTTTGGCTGGGACATTCTTTTAACTAGTTAAATCAGGCTTGGTCCTAAGACTTAAAAAGTCTCATCTGAGTTGAATCTAATGGTCCTCCTCCCAGCTGAGAACATCCTTAGCAGTGGAGTTTTAATGGAAGAAAAGAGGGGAAAGAAAGAGAGACTAAGAAAAACAGGAAGAGGATGCATTGGTCAAACTAATCTCCTTCCAGGTCCTCCCTAGTCATCCTTATTGCAGATGTTGGCATCCTCCCTACTCCAGTGCCTTGCACATAGTAGGCATTTAATCAATGCTTGTTTGACAAGTATTTACTTAATAAACTAACCTCTAGAATCTATTCCCCAATAATGCTAAGGGCCTCCACTGTTTAATTTACTCACAGGCTAGTTAAAAGTTGTGGGGCTTAATTGATTGCTGCTTAGAAAGTAGTCCGACATCTCAATGGAGAGTGTAATGGAATCCATTTGAGTAGGACGCATTAGTAATTAGTTGAAAGGATTTCCTTCCTGCCCCAATTTATGTGTCCTATTATCTCCTTTCCCACTTGAGCTAAGCACTGACATCTTAAGCCACTTAAGATGGGGCTCCCTGCCTACAGAGTAGGCAGAATATCCAGGGATGAAAAGAAGAAATCTCCCACTGGAAAAGAAAATTCCACTTGGGGACTTCAAGAATGGAAAAGGAGGGGAGAGGGGAAGACCTGCCAACCTGGCAATAGAGAAAGGAGAAGTGAAAGTTCACCTCTTTTCCCCATGAGAAGTAAGTCATGGATGGCAGTCCATTGAGAAAGCCTAATGGTGAGGACTCTGGTTCCTAGAGCCTGCTTCCCCAGTCCTCATTCCCCAAGGAACACAGTGGCTTCAAGAAGGAAGTTGTCCGTTTCATACAAGGCAGGGAGGCTGGCAAGTCAGAGCTCCCTAGCATGGTGACCTGCAAATAGCCAGTCCTCTAGAATGGGGCCCATGCTTCATATCACAACATAATAAAATGGAAAGACGCATAGAATTTGGAGTGAGAAGACCCGGGTTTGAATCCCAGCCCTGCCACTTACTCCTCTGGGCAATCTTGAAGAAGTCACTTCAAATCTCCAGGCTGTAGTTTCTTCAATTGGTAAAAAAAAATGGAGGTGGGGAGTGGGAGAGTGAAGGTAGACCCAAGGGCCTCTTCAGTCCTTCCATCAGCTCTAAATCTATGATTCTATGGAATACATGGCATGGTATACTACATCTTATGGCATATGTGTATGCACACATATATACACCAAGCATTTGTACATGCCTGTTACATAGGTGTGTGCATATGTATGTGTATATATATAAAACAAATAATAATTACATTATTCAAGAGGAGACCAGGGACTTAGGAACATCTCTCCACAGTGACTCAATATTCTCCCATTTCAGTTGTTTTATTAATTATCTAACCTGAATAAATTTCCCTGGAGTAAATCATTCTTTTAGACATTAAAGTATTTTTTTTGGACTGATGTAGGACACAGATGGGAGAATTCACAGGAATTTTGCCCAGCTTACTCCATGTGGCTGACATCCAGCCCGCCATGGAGCTGTCCAACATCACCACTGAGCATACTGTAACCCTGATCCTGGAGCAGCTTCTCTCCATGGAGGAGAAGGAAAGGGAAGGTTGAAGGAGAGGAAAAAGGAGGAGAAAGGAAAAGCAGGGAAGTATAAGTAGGAAAGAGAGGAGGGGAAAGGAAGGGAGAGGGATGGGGAGGAGAATTTTGCTAGAGATTTTTTCCTCAGTTTCTTCTCATTATCTTCCTCTCATGAGCTCCTCCTACAAGTCAAAGTTCTTTCCAAGTCAGAAAATAATGTAGGGAAAGGGCTGAATGACTGCTTTTGGCCCCTAGAGTCTCCCTAGTTCTCCAAGTAAGCTAGGTAGGGTTTTGTTATAAACAAGCCTTTTCATGCCTAGGTACCTTCAGCCTAAATTTCTTGAAGGTAGGATTATTTTGTCTTTGCCTTTCATCTTACAAAGCAGTGATTCTCAAAGTGGGCACCACCGCCCCCTGGTGGGTGCTGCAGCGATCCAGAGGAGCGGTGATGGCCACAGGTGCATTTATCTTTCCTATTAATTGCTATTAAAATTAAAAAAAATTAATTTCCAGGGGGCTAAGTCATATTTTTTTCTGGAAAGGGGGCAGTAGGCCAAAACAGCTTGGGAACCACTGTTCCCAAGCTGTTCCAAAGCCTGGGACTGGGCATAAAAGGGAGTAGAAGTGGGGCACCTCAGCCAGTTTCTGCTCTGACTCTTCATTCCCCACTAGTTTAATGAGAAGCTGAAACCTGAGAGAAAATCGTATTTCTTATTATTGAAGCTAGTTCTCAAATGCTACATACCTGGTCAAGGAAGAGATTGCAAAACTCTTGTAGCAAAATGATCATCCGGGCAGGGCTGTTATAAAATGTGGAATGACTCCAAATCAGGCAAATGGTGTGGAATAAAGGTGAAATCAAGAAACTCGTCTGTGGAAATTCCGTCTCCTTAAGGCCCTGAATGTGTCTTCTCAGTGGTCTCAGGTACAGTTCTATATCTTGGGCTTCAAAAAGGGCTGTCAAGGAAGGACCAATAGAAACTAAAGTCAAAGTCTGAAAGTTCTGGATCCTAAGTATAGTCTCTACACTGACCGGAATCTGTGGAGGGTGTTTTCATACTGGGAGTTCCCCACATGAATGAAATCATAGGTCCAGACCAACCTCATTCCTCCCACCAAGAAAATGAATAAATAAATGGATTCTCCCTCTAAGTACAAAGAGAAGCAAAATGATCACAACCTAGTGTTACCAAACTGGATTATATATTCATTTGTACTATTTCTATACCATAGCCTAAATTGAACTTTAATCTAAGCACTCAGATCAACACTAGCCTATTCTTTCAGAATAAGAGTTCTTCACCCTTTGTTGTGTCCTAGAACTCTTTGGCAATCAATCTGGTGAAGTCTATGGACCTCTTCCCAGACTACCATTTTTAAATGCACAAAATTAGATACATAAGATTATGAAGAAAACCAATTATATTAAAATACAGTTATTGAATGAAAAAAAAGTCAGAAATCCCAGATCTAGAACTTCTGATCTAGAGCAACTAAAAGTTAAATCATGAGTCTTCAAGAAGACTGGATGGGTAAGGACAATGCCCATTTTGCCACCCATTATTGCTCCAGAAGCAGGGTATGGGGCACCATTTTGAATTGTAATCTACTTCTTGGCCAAAGAATTCATCTTCTATTGAGTAGCCTACTTCTACCTTCTCCAAACAACACGCATTTATTAAGCATTTACTCTGTGCCTAGCACTGTGCTTGAAGTTAGAAAGAAAGACAAAAACTGTTCCTATCTTCAAGGAGCTCACATTCCAATTTGGGAGGAGATTGCATAGAGATAGGTACATACTACACACACACACACACACACACACACACACACACACAGTAGATAGAAGGTCACGTACTAAATTTTTTCAGATGATAAAATCTCAGAATATTTCAGAAATGGGACGGACCTGAGAGACCATGTAGTCTAATTCATGCCTGAACAAAAATCTTACTTCTAGCATTTGCTCGAGGATCTCCAAGGAAAGGGAATTTGCTACTTCCCAAAGCAGCTGATTCCAACTTTGGCTAGCTCTAATTGTCAGGAGATTTTTCCTGGTATCACCCTTAAATTAGTCTCTTTCAACTTCTGTTTTCTTTTAATTTCTCATGTTCCAAGGCTAAGGTGAACAAGTCTAATCTCTTTTCCATGAGACAACCCTACAAATATTTGTAGTGATCCTGTTCTCTCTGAGTCTTTTTTTCTAGGCTAATAGCTATCCCACTGCTTCGATCCATCCTTGAGTGGCATATCCTTGAAGCCCTTCTACTCTCTTGACTGCACCTTCTTAGAAGAGGTTTTTTCCTAGAATGTGGCACCTAGAACTGAAGTCTCTGAGGTTTCTTTCCCACTTTAGCTCTGTGACCCAACAATCCTGAAAGTTCTTTTCTCCTCTGCATCCACAATCCTTTTTTCATTCCTATATCAGTTTAGGATTTGTCTTTAAAGTCTTCAGTTATTCAAAGAATTGTTGGATTTTAGAATCAAGACAGACCTCAGCAACCATATAGTTTGGCCCATGCCAGCCAAAGAATTCTCTTTACAACTTATCCAAATAGTGATCTTCCAGTCTCTGCTTGAAGACTCTTTGGGAAAGGGAACTCATTACTCATGGAGGTAGCCCCATTAATTAAATGAACAGTAAAGCTCTAGTTATTAGGAAGCTTTCTGGTTTGGATTTTTTTTTCTTTTGATGTCAAGGCTTGTTTGGCCTTTCTGTGATTTCCACCCAATGGTCTTGGTTCTTCCCTTTGTGGCCAGGCAGAGCAATTGCAACTCCTTTTCCAAAGAACATCTCTTCAAATCCTTGCAGATAGGGATTAGTCCCCCCCCCCTAAGCTGATGGGACATGAGAGCTGAATTAAGCTGAGGAGAAATAAATATCCTTTGAGCTATGAGCTGATTCCATGTTGCTGAGTTTGGATCTCCACCAATAACCTCATTCTATACACTCCCCCTTCTCCATCTCCAGAGGTGAGAGGCAGAAAGCTGTAGTAAAAGGATAATTAGTTGGGAGCCCTTCAGAAAGGAGTGGGCTCAACTCCTGCCTCTCTGGGCCAATCACTTAACTCCTCAGGGTTCTAGGCAACTCTCTAAGACTACATAAGGAGCAATTTCCTATAAGTAAACTCAGAAGTCCAGTCTCTCTCCTTATCCCACTCCTTAAAGGCCAGCAAAGGTGGCTCAAAAGGAAGAGCCTTTGGAGGAAGGCTAAAAAAAATAGTCAAGGACACTCTTTACTCTAGAAAAGAGGTCATGAACCATTAAACTGTTGAAATGAAACATCTATTAGAAAAGAAAGGTCTTGGGAAGTCAGCTGATTTCTATCCTTATTAAGGAGGAAAAAGGATAAATGGGAAGAAATCATTATAGGAAAGGTTTTTCTTTGATATGGTGGAGATTAGCCTGGTAGAACTTGGGAGTTACAAGACACTATAATAGGCCACAATGACAAGTTATGGATTCTACATTCTGAGAGTTAATGTTGTTTTTAATAAAATAATATTTATTTCTTTGAAATGGTTTTATCCCTTCCTGAAGGCCAACAGACTCGATGATCTCTCAGGGTCCTTTTAGTGCCCATTATTCTGCATAATAAATGGCACTCCAGTACTTAGGGTTTATTGTATTATCCATCCAAAGGTCTCAAAGGCTTTTTTAATTAAAAGAACTCACAAAACATTTTTTTAAATCCCTTAAGTAGGTCATTACTGTATGGCCAAGGTTTTCAGACATTCTTTCTAATTTGTTGTTTCTTTTTTCAAACCAAACCTCACAAAGGTTGTGTTTATCTAATCCAAAAAGTATTTCTGAAGGATGGCTCTGGGGATCCAAAGACAACAAAACATTCCCTGCCCTCAAGAAACTTTTATTCTCCTGGAGAGATAAAATCTGTTGGCATATACCAAATTATGATGAGAAACACAGGCTGGTTTACCAATAGATGGATGGTGGAGGCAGAGTATTTAGTAAGAATATTTCATATGCCAAGCATTATGCTAAGCACTGAGAATTCAGATAAAAGATAGTCTCTGCCCTCAAGGAGCTTACATTCCAACAGAGGGAAAATAACATCGAAAAGGCAATTGGCAAAATGGTTCAGAAGCTGTGGTGGGAGGGGATTCTGAAGTCTGGTTTGGGGTAAGAAAAGTTAAAAATTCTCCTGGCAGAGTCCGGTGTGGTTCCAGGGGCAGAGTCTAAGGTTCTATTGAGGGTGAAGGAAGGTCATGAGGGGAATGGCTCAAGGGCAAGTGGCGTGGTGTGACAGGGACAGGGAGGGAGAAAATACTAACAGCCAAAGAAACCCAAGCTGGGGCTTGAAGGAAGAGGGGTAGAGGACAATGTGCTTTTCAAGCAGGGGGGAAAGCCAATGTAAACATGTGGCAGTTGGTAATGCAGTGATCAGTGCAGAGAACAGCAAGCAGCCTGGTTGGTCTGGGACATAGAACATATAAAAAGGAGCAAAGGGAAAGAAAACTAAGTTAAAAAAAAAAAAAAAAGGATTTTCAAGGCCAAACTGAAGAGTTTGGATTTTCTCATGGACCCAATAGGAGAGTGCCAAGCAGGGAGTAGGGGAAGGGCAATGTCAGCCTGGTGCTTTGGAAGGATTATTTTAGCAGCAGTATGAAGGTAAGGCAATTAATTTAAAGTCAAGAATCCAAGATAGAGAGTTCCCTGGGTTTTTTTCTTCAGTATAATAATAATTAAAAAAAGATAGGGTAGGTAGAGATGGAAGTGGGGAATTCTGAAGCTGGAAGATTTGAGACTCAGAGAAGGTATGGAATTTTTGTTGTCATTCGGTTGTCTTTCAGTCATGTCTGACCACCATTTGAGGTTTTCTTGGCAGAGACACTGGAGGAGTTGGCCATTTTCTTCTTCAGCACATTTTATTATAGATGAGGAAACTGAGGCCAATAGGGTTGAGGGATTTGCCCAGAGTCGAATAACTAGTAAGTGTCAGAGGCCACATTTGAACTTAGAAAGATGAGTCTTCCTGCCTAGCTGTGGCACTCTATCCACCACACCAAGTAGCTATCCCAAGGGTCAAGGTCATCAAGGTCAAGTCATTAAGTCATCAGTACTGAAAACCAAGACCACAACCCTACGCTAAAATTATTGATTGGGCTGCCTCACTGAGGCTGAGTGAAAAGGGCTAGCAAAATACCCCTTCTTATCTCTCCAACCCCGGCAGGACGGACCCAAATTCTCTAACGACCACCATTCTCATCCATGCCTTCCTTACTCTCAGAGTCTTTCACTTTTTGTCTCCCTGGAATAGCTGCTGTTCTCTGCAGGCTGCAGGTTGCTGCCTCCTGAAAGCTGACATCTGCCATCTCCTTCATTTGACTTCTCATTTTCTTTTATTCCAGAGCAACCTACCAGTGACCTGATTATTAAGCCCATTTGTTGGCCTTTGGTACAGCTCCCAAATTTATCTGCTCTCGATTAAAACAATACCATTTATGTTCATTATAAGCTATTAGATGCAAGGACATTTAGCACTTTTGAGCAGATTTTGAAGTAGTCTTCAAGGACTGATGGTATATACAGAGGTTTTAATGGTCAAAAAATGCACCAATTTAAATGGATACACAGAGGTTTAATCTTTCTCCTCTGTGACATTTGGAAGAGAAGGAGACACTTAACTCACTTTATAAAAAGCTCAGTTAGGTCCTTGGAATTTGTCCCTTTTTTATAAGGCCTAAGGTGAGAATTTTCCCCAAGCATGAATACTTGACATTAAGACTAATAGATTTTTGATGCTCCTAAATAGCCACTTGCTATTATCTATGGCAGCAAGGGGCCTAGAGTTAGTTTTGAAAAAAAATTAACTTTAAAGAAAAAACAATGGAGGCAGCTAGGTGGCTCAATAGATAGAGAACCAGGTTTGGAGATAGGAAATCCTGGGTTCAAATCTGGCCTCAGACACTTCCCAGCTGGGTGACCCTGGGCAAGTCACTTAACCCTGCTTATTTAGTCTTTGCCATTCTTCTGCCTTAAAACCAATACTTAATATTGATTCTTAGACAGAAGTTAAGGAAGGAAGGAAGGAAGGAAGGAAGGAAGGAAGGAAGGAAGGAAGGAAGCAGGGAGGAGGGAAGGAAGGAAGGAAGGGGGAGAGAAAGAAAGAAAGAAAGAAAGAAAGAAAGAAAGAAAGAAAGAAAAA
>NC_058134.1:13190509-13205479 GCF_016433145.1 Gracilinanus agilis | reverse complement strand
GAAGGAAGGAGGGAAAGAAGGAAGGAAGGAAGGAAGGAAGGAAGGAAGGAAGGAAGGAAGGAAGGAAGGAAGGAAGGAAAGAAGGAAGGAAGGAAGAGGCAGGCAGGAAGGAACAATACCACAGTCATGTGGAAGCCCCATTATTACAATGTAAGCTCCTTGGAGGAAGGGACTAATTCTAGTTCACTTTTGCCTCTATGTAAACAAGCCCTGGCAGACAGCAGGCACTCAATAAATATTTTTGGAATTAGAGATAAGTTCCTTGAGGGCAAGGACCATTTTGTTTCTGCCTTGGTATTCACAGAACTTAACACAGTACCTTGAACACAGTAGATGCTCACATACATAAAGCATAATCAATTTAAAAGCATTTATATATATATATATACATATATATATGAAAAAAATAAAACAAAATTTCAAAGGGAAAGAAGGATGTATATTAGCACTGACCATGTTATTCCCTACTTAAAGGAACAGCATTTCTTGTATCTTCAAAGTCTATTTAAAATCAGGCTTTAAAATGCTTGTGACCTAAACATATTAAGCACAGAGGACTAAAGCTGGAAGGCTTCAATTTAAATCTAGCTTCAGACACTTACTAGCTATGTGATCATGGACAAGTCACTTAATCTCTAGCTGACTCACTTTCTTTATCTGTAAAATGGGACCAGTAATAGCATCTGCCTTCTAGAGTTGGTGTGAGGAATAAATAAGATGAGATTTGTAAAGCACATTGCAAACTGTAAAGCACTAAATGTTAGTTGTGAGTAAGGTATTATGATGATGCTCAGAAACTATACAGCAATGGCTTCCAATCTAGCTAGCCATGACTGTTCAAGTGAATATTAAAGCCACCATCTTTGATAGGATCCTAAACCCTTTGGACTAGAAACCATGACCTCTACTGGATCTCACTAAAATAAACTCCAATTAGAACTGCAGTCTGGCTCCATCAGGAGTTCTATTTATCATCTGAAGACTTAAATGTAAGCATTAGATGGAAGTTTTTTAACCATCTATCATTATGTTTTACTAATATGTCATTGATATATGTGCAAAACACCAGCTCCTTAGAGTGAGTAATTTCCTTACAGTAACGGGTCTACTGTAGCAATAAATCTGCAGCCACAGACGGAGCCCATGTACACCGTGCCCGACATTCTGTTTTACATCAGTTATCTCTAATTATCACTATATTTTATCCTGACTTTTATGAAAGGAAAAAGTATCAACATAAACTTTACAGAAATAAATTAAATTGGTGGAACTCAAGCCAAGTAATGTATTTAATCATGCATTTCAATATTTGGATACAGATCTAGCACCCAGGGATGGATTCAAGCTATTTATTAATGAAGAAGATCAATTGATTATTCAGGAACATACACACACATATATCCAACAAAGGTCAGAGCTCACTAATATCTCCAAATTGTCCTTACCTGCTTCAACATGTAAGAAAATGTCTTCAAAAGTAGGAAAATAACTACTCTGCTTGGTTTTCAGGATCTGGACCATTTTCTGGACAACAGGAGCCTGAAGCTAGAATTAGGTTTAAAGGGAGTAAAAAGAGAGAGAGAAGGAGGGAAAAAGAAAGAAAACATTTTATAACTAAAACTGGACTAGTGGAGTTGAAAATATGATTCCTGCGAGGAAAGAATTCATTCAGTTGGCTTTTCTTTCACCCAATATACACCATGTTTAATATCCAAAGCTTTTGATCCAATGTCCACCAGACAGCAGGATGGAAAAGCAAAGAAGAAGAACTACATAACCATGTTTTCTCTGTTTGCGTATTTCTATGTTTGTGTACTCCTGGCTTCTTCCGTTTCCCCAGAGGGGAAGCTAAATAACACCACCACAGTACGAGCATGGTTCACTGGATCTGTGATCTCAGGCTGGAAGTGCTCTCTCCCTCCTCTAGGGTAGGCTTAGGCTGCATCTTTGCCTTTACAGCCTATTGGATTCTTGGCCACGAATTCTCTACACTGGATCTTGTACCAGTCCCCCTAAGCCGGAGGATGTTTATGCATCTTTCTGATATCTAATGGAGCGAAAGCTCCTCATCTCTCGACAGAGTGGAGATGATGGCCTCAAGATGCAGTGAAAGGCACACACACACTCCTGAATGTGGTCAACGTGGAAACTGGTTTTACTTGACTAGGAATATTTGTTAACATGGTTTTTGTCTGTCTTTTTCTTCTTCCAAGGTGGGGTGTGTGTAGGAGGGAAAGAGAACAAATGGAAAAACTTACTAATTTTGTTGATAAAAATATAATTAAAATATCAAATGGTTACTAGCACAACATTCGGGCTGTTTGCTATTCTTAACTCTCATTATTGCCCCTGACTGGTTTACCCAGTCTTTCTAGGCATATGTGTTCTTGAGAATGTCTTCTATACACATTTCATGCCAAGTCCATCACTGATAAAATGTTTTTTTTTAATCAGCAGTTTTGCACCAAGAATGTTTCTATTGCCCTTCAAAGGGACTATAATTTTGATTTTTCTAATACTGTAATGCTTTATGAAATCAAACAAAATCACCAGAAGAATCCTGGTGTCAAAAAAGTGGGTCATTGAAGCAGAGAGCATCACGGAGATGATTGGAAGCACCGTATAAGTTCCTAAACACAATCCAAATCAATAGAGGGAGATACACAGAGATACAGTGAGAGCCGCCCACACAGAGACAGAAGGAGATGTAGAATGGCAGGGAAACATATTTATATGAATTTCTATCATACTCTCTGGAATGCTTGTTCCATAATTGACAACATCCTTTTCATCTTAAATTTCCTTTTTCACTCCTTTCATCTGCTGGCTTTTATTGAGATCTGGCTTCCTCTTGTGGATGACCCTGCATCCCTGGCTACTTTTCTTGGTGTTGGTTTTATTTTAACTCAGCTCTTATCCCCTCCAAATCCAGGGTTATGGTAAGGAGTCAGCTTTGCTTTCTGGGGACACTTCCCAAGTCTCCTTCAATCTTTCCTTCTACCATCATCAGTTCTTTCCTAAATCACCACCTCTGCACTTGCTACCCTTTGCTCTCCTCCCTAACTTGATGCCCTGGTGAACCTGTTCAAAGCTTTACTCTCCTCTATACTCAAATCCCTTGCCCTATTACTGGTGACACTTTGTCAGACCCCAACCTTGGATTACTGCCATCATCTCCCACTTTCATGTCATTCACAAGCTGCTGAAGGAAGCTGAAGAAATCATGAAGCCACGCTCACTCAAATGGATGTTATTTAAACTCAACTGGATCCTCCTCTCTCTTCTCCCACTGACTTGATTGACTTGAGTATCTTATGCCACAGTCTCATCCTTCACCTATCTCACATGAAAAAGTGCTTCTTTCTCTTTTTAAGACAAACTCCTTTACATGCACACTTCATCTTACCATTCCCCTCCTCTAGAAAGTTTATACTGCCCACCCTCCCCACTACCAGCTTCACATTCACTAATTTTCAATCTCTCCTTATATACTTGCTGTTTTCCTGCTGCCTACAAGCATACCCATTTTCCTTCCATTCTTTAAACTCTTCACTTGATCTAGCCATTCTTGCTAGTTTTCCCCTCTACCTCTCCTCCCCTTTTTGGCTAAATTCCCTGAGAAAGTAGCCTAGATTCAGTCTCTATGTCCTCTCCTCTAACTCAGTTCTAATTTCTCTGCAATCTAGCTTCTGCTCTCATCATTTAACTGAAACTACTGATGCTAAAAGTTGCCAATGATCTCTTCATTGGATTTTTCTCAGAACTCATCCTTATTGACTTCTCCCCTTTTCTCTTCTCCTGGATACTCTCTCCAAGTTAAGGTTTCATAATACCCTTCTCTCTTGGTTCAGTTCCTCCATGTTTGAATTCTCCTTCTCAGTCAGCTTTTCTGGACCTTCGTCCAGGTTGGATTTACTCCACCGTAGGTGAATCTCGAAATTCACTCCCGTTGTATTCTTGTCTTCCTCTATGCAACTCACTCAGTTTTATAGATGTCATCTCTATGAGGATGGTTCGAAAATGTACTTATCTGGTCCTAACCTCCAGTCTTGCATCTTTAACTGTCTTTTGGTCATCTTGAATTAGATATTCCATAAACATTCTCAAACTAACCATGTCCAAAACTAAAATCATCCTCTTTTTCCCAGAATCCTCTCCTCTAACAAACTTTCCTATTACTGTTGAGGACACCAATCTACCATTCTCCAAGGAACTAGACGCTCAACCCTGGGGTCATCCTCAACTCCACAAATCCAATTTGTTGTCAAATTTTGTCATGTCCACCTTTATGATTTCTCTCCACTTATCCAACCATCACAGCCTTTCATCACCTATGCCTTGTTATTAAATTGGCTCTCTTTCCCTGCCTTATCTTTCCCCATTCCAGTGTACCCTCCCACTGAGTAAACATGAGCATAAATATACAACCAGGAGGGAAATCAAATATAAACTTCTGTTTGGTAACTAAAACCCTTCACAATCCATCTCCATTCTATTTTTCCAACCTTCTTATACTTCATTATGTATATTTATATAATATGTTATATATGCTTACATATATATATATGTAATATACTTATATTCCCTTCTACACTCTCTCCAAGCCTGCATGAAACTCTATCTCCCAACTCCATGCCATTTCACTGGCTGTCTCACATGCATGGAATATTCTCCCTCAAAATCTGTCTTTTGGTTTTCTTTAAATTTCAGCCTCAAATTCTGTCTTTTCCAATCTTTCACTGCTGGTGTCTTCCTTCTGAGATTACCTTCCACTTAGTCTGAATGTATTAGGAAGTGAGTTATTTGTATGTTGTCTCCCCTATTTGAATATGAGCTCCTTGAGGATCAAGTACCATATTTTTGCCTTTCTCTGTACCCTCAGAACTTAGTAAAGTGCCTGACATTGCGAGTTCTTAAGCAATGCTTTGAGAGTTAATTGACTGACCCTTAACTTCTATTCATACTTCTTTATAACAAGGACTTGGGCAGTGGATTACAAATGTACTGGTTCCATGATCATTGCTCTAGAAAAGAGATGACTTCTAGAAGCCCCTCTAATTTGGTTTTATTTCATTTCTCTTCCATTTTCATCAAATGTTCAGAGGATGATATGGCTTATCTACAACCCTGATGAATCTCTCTAGAGACTTATTCCACCCCCCCCCCAACTGCTATTCATTGTTTAGAGGCATAGAAACTTAAATCTGGAGCTAGAATGGCTCTCAGAAACCAACTACTCCAACCCTCTCATTTCACAGATGAGGAAAACATCATTAATTTTCCACTTTTCTCTTCTATCACATTTTGAAATACAATGGTTTGTATTCTCTGCCAGTGCTGCCCTGGGGTCTCCCATCATTCTGCGGAGCAAATGGATTAAGTGTAAGTTGGCCAAGGTAGCTTCTGAGCTATCTGAGCCAATCCAAACTGAGGCTGGCCTTTGTATCAATTAAACTTCTCTAAAAAGAGCCCCTGTGCTGGCCTTAGACCCTTCCTGGCTATGTGACCCTGAGCAAGTCACTTGAGGCCAGTTGCCTACCCCTTGCCACTCTTCTGTCTTAGAACTGATACTAAGACAGAAGGTAATGATATTTCTTAATTTAAAAAAAGATCTCATGTGTTTAGTTCTGTTCATTTTCTATTTTTCAGAGTTGAAAACCAGCTACAACCAACCAGGGCTGACATGCTGGGATTATTGCCGGTCTTCTAATTGGTATTCTTGATTCTACCTTAAAATTTATTTTCCCCAAAGAGCAATAAAAGAATGCCTGCCCTTTGGATCCAGCCATACCATTGCTGGGTTTGTACCCCAAAGAGATCATAGATAAACAGACTTGTACGAAAATATTTATAGCCGTGCTGTATGTGGTGGCAAAAAACTGGAAAGTGAGGGTATGCCCTTCAATTGGAGAATGGCTGAATAAATTGTGGTATATGCGGGTGATGGAATACTATTGTGCTCAAAGGAATAAAGAACTGGAGGAATTCCATGTGAACTGGAAAGACCTCCAAGAAGTGATGCAGAGTGAAAGGAGCAGAACCAGGAGAACATTGTACACAGACTGATACACTGTGGTAAAATTGAATGAAATGGACTTCTGTACTGGCAGACCCAGGACAATTCTGAGGGATTTATGGAAAAGATGCTACCCACATTCAGAGGAAGAACTGCAGGAGAGGAAACATATAAGAAAAACAACTGCTTGAACGCATGGGTTGATTTTGAGGACACAATTGGGAATGTAGACTCGAAACGACCACCCCAATGCAACTATCAATAATATGGAAATAAGTCTTGATTGATGACACATGTTAAAACCAGTGGAAATGGAAGTTAGCTATGAGGGGGAGGAGTTTGAGGGGATGAAGGGGAAAGTAAACACATGAATCATGTAACCATGGAAAATTTTTCTAAAAATAAAAAATTTAATAAAAAAATTGATTTTTCCCTCCTTTCCTTTGGCCTGTCAACAATGTGACTGCGTGGAATCAGCTGGTTCTGAAATGATGACTACAGCTGATGAACAGTTGTTTGCCTGCCTGTTAAGCTATAGTCAGCCCGATGGGCTGTCCTGTATTTGATATGCCAGAGGCCAGATTCCATGACACACCAGCATGGCAGTTCCAAGTAATCTACACATTGTTGGCTCATCATTTGATTTTAGACATTCCTTGATCCCAAGCTTTCCTTCCCAACATAGTTTTCATTAGCCTTCCCAGGGCCCGTCTCCTTACTGCAGTCACCAAGGATCAAGATGCACATTGACTTCGTTTGGGGATCTTGCCTGCTTCAAAGAATGTTATCCTTCTCATCCTCTGCAATTCATGCTAGGGCTTAGGCTTCTTTTATTATTTCCATGGTGGCATTTTGGCTTGTTGCCATCTTTTTTAAACCCTTACTTTCTATCTTAGAATCATCACAAGTATCAGTTCCAAGGCAGAAAGGCAATGGGGGTTAAGTGACTTGCCCAGGGTCACATAGCTTGAGGCTAGATTTGAACCCAGGTCCTCTGAACTCCAGGCCTGGCCCTCTATCTACTGATCCACCTAGCTGCCCCTGGCTTATAATCATCTTAAGTCCTGCAAGACAAAGGACCAAATTTCCCATGAAATTATGCTCTTTGTTACCTCTGGATATATGATAAACCAAGATCATTCACTGCATTCTTGTGCCTCTAAATTAAACTTGAGAGCTTTCCTTTCAGCTAGCCGCCACTTGTCTATGGTTTCCTCTTCAGAGAAAGTATCCATGTGGCTATGGCTTAGTTCCTCCAGTAGTATGGCTTACTGGCCATTGGACAAACATCTCATATTAAAAGTACCAACTGTTAGGTTAATATTTATAGACTAACAACTGTGGGATCTTAACGCCATCTGTCTCTTCTTCTGCCTCTCAGCCATTATCACTCCAGAAGCAGAAAGAGGTCACACAGTTCTGTGAAACAGTTTGGAATTTTTATTTGTTTTATGGGGTTCAGAGTCACTGGAATGGGACTGGAATGATGGGGTGGAAGTATGTTAATCATACTTTGGCAGAGTTGTCCCAAAGCAATCAGACAGCTGTTTGTGGCAGGAAAGAAGTGTATATGGAATAGCAGGAAAAGGGCCCAAGTAGGAGGCCCTGAGGAGCTCTAGGTGGCTGGAGAAGATGCCTAGGCACACAAGGTCATTTGGAGGGAAGATTAAAGGGGAGCAGGGCAGTTCCATGTGGGAAATGGCGCTTGAGCCAAGGATCATAGCAACCCAGAGTTGATGTTTCACTGGCTAAGTTTTTAAGAATTCAGAGGCATCTCCAGGTCACAAAGGAGATTTAAAGTGGGACTTGTATGGACAGGAAGAAAGTTTTTAGTAGTTCATTATGTCAATAGGCAAGGTTTTCATGAAAGGAATTGTACATATTAGCGCCCAATGAAAGGAGAGGGATTTTTTACATTTAGAACTCTTGCCTCATTCATTTTCAACAATTCAACAAACATTTATTAAGTACCTACCATATGTAAAGCACTATGATATGGCTGGCTTGGAGATATCTGCTATGTGAGAGGTACTCTAGTAGGTCCTCAGGACACAAATTAAAAAATGAAACAGCCTCTGCCTTCCAGGAACTAAGGGGAAGTCTCTGACTATCTCTGCGAGACAAGAATTGAAGTTTCTATTTAAAGACTAGCAGCATTCAGTGATTTGATCCAGGCCATGCAGTAGAAATACCAAAGTCCAATCTCCTGGCAAAATTCTCCCCACCAAACTAGGCCATATTGATAAAGGAAACATTAAAGTGCTACATAAACATAAGCTATGATTATTGCTCCTCAAAGTCATTAGGCTGATAAAATTAACTTGCTTTTCACCTTTTTAGGCTTCTTCAGGGAGTTACCTGGATTAGAACCCCCAGACCATGATCATGTGACTTCCCTTGAGAGGCTAAAACTCTTTCAAGGAAAATCAGATGACTGTCAACAAAAGTTAATAAAAGTTTCTGTTAATCCACATTTTTAAAATCCATATTAAATTTAACAAGCAGGATAAGTAATATCTTTCAGAGGAAGATATCACCAGAAAAGTGGGTGAGCTGATCATGTAGAGAATGAGAGATTAATCAAGAGACATTAAATATCTCTTATGTTCCTGACACTGTGTTAGGTATTGACTATTATCAGTGAGATGTTATAGGAGGTAGGAAGGCCTCCAGGACCTTGGACAGCTCTTTGTATGGTGGCCATAGATACTGAACCAGTATCCATGGAATGTTAAAAGAACTGGAAAGAAGGAATCCAGAAGCCCAGGCAATTCTTCTATGGAGACTATAGGGTGGGCCCAGAGAGCCAGAATAACCATGGACAGCACAGGGCTTCTTTGGGCGCTTTTTTGTGATGTCAAGAGAAATGCAAAGCCCTGTATGAACTTGTCGAAGGAAGAGGCCAAGAGACATCCAGAATTTGCCTATGTAGATGGAGTTGTAATCTGTAGCTCTGCAGAGAAGAGCCACATTGATGAGATTATTGATCCACTTGAAGAGTATAGATAGGAATGACGAGCATGAGAAATTCAGAACGTTACTGTGGAAGAGAGAGAGCAACCATCCAGGAGATCATGGCTCTACCACGAAAGGGCCAAAGTAAATACCCCGGATAGAGCTCAGAAAGGGCAATGGAACCAGAAGCACAAAAACCAAACAAGATTCCCAAGCACCCACTCCCTCACCAGAGGAGATCACTGGTCTGGGGAGGATGATTTCATGCCATGTTCACTTATCAGCTTGACAGACCTGGGATAAAAGTTCACTGGTCTTTTGCTTACTTGATCATAGATGCACAGAAGATTATCCCGTCTTGTCTTCCAGAAGTCCAGTTCGGTCTCAGGGTCCGAGTGAATGCCCTTCAACAGAAGCTGCCCTGAGTCCTTTTGGAGGACTTTTTGGATTTGATGTGACCACTTTATGACCACAGATTCAATGGTGTGAAGGACAGTCCTTTCATGTGAGTCTTGTCTAGAAACAGCAACAGTGATACCAAAGATTATACAGAATAGTTCGCTCCAAACAAGAGAGAAGCAGAAACCCAATATCTACATTCTCCTCCTTTTTGCTTGACATTCCTGAAATAGGAATGATCTTTGTATAGGCCCTAGATGCTTTGGAACTGAGGGTGATCCTTTATGAAGTTTGGCTCATGCTGCTTCTTTTATTGTCAGAAAAACTTCTCCACAAACCTCATTACAAGGTTTTAGCTAGCAGAAAGCATCATTCTCCTAAGAGCTGAGCTCCTCTTTAGCCCTTGTAGGGAAAATGGAAGCAAAACGTGGGGAGCCCCGCACTAATGGAAATTGGCAAACTGTCTACTGGGAGTGTGGGAGGGTGCTGAGACCCCAAGAGGGTAGGTGGTTTGCCCAGAAGCTTACAGAGGCAGGATGCGAACCCTGGTCTTCCTGCCTCCAAGCCCAATATAGGTTCTACCATACTACTTTGCTCATATATTGTAATGCAGGTTTTAGCATTGCCATGTTTGACTTAGGCAATTCTGTCAGTTGCCCTGGATGGAATGCTGACGGTGGCATGCACCATGTGCCAGGTGTCAACTGGCAGTTGAACTGAGAGTATAAAAGCCCCTGGAAACCCAAGCCTGGGTTCTGTTTTCCCCTGACTTCATCCTGATCACTCAACTACCCCCTTCCCCTGGGACCCCAGGTTGAAGGGTGGTAGAATATGGGAATTTTAGGATAGGTTAGAGCAGGGTTTTAGGACCAATCTCCACACCAGCTTAACAATATCTATTATCAACATCAACTAAATTAGCCAGTGGATCTGACCACTTTCTTGACCAGAGACCTCTTATCTCCGATGGAGGGCCGTCAGCCCTCGGGCTGCCAAGACCTTCTTAGAACCTTTGCCAGCTTCAGCCAGCTAAACCATACCAACAGTTTAGCAAAACCAAGCCCTCTTACCTTTGCCCTGTTCCTTCCCCAGTTATCAATAAATCCCATAGCTTTCAACCAGAGAATCCTGTGGTTATTTCTTTACCACCAAAGGCTAACGAAGACAGGCAATAAGGAGGGAATTCTGAACTGTTAAGGTTGAACTAAACTCCACTGCTGAGGGCAGGAAGCTCAAACATCCACTTCTTGCCGGTCTGCCATCATCCAATAGGAGGCTGATTCCTCAGCATGGAGGGGTCTGCTGGCTGACTTCTTAAAGGAGCCTAGCACCTAGCAGTGAGGTTCACTGGGCACTCGGCTTTCTGGGTTTGGATGTGAACTCAAAGCAAGATCGTTCCCAAATGAGTTTGCTCACTCCTTATAACAATCAACCCCTACCTCCTGCTAGGCTTGTTACCGGCTCAAGGCCCCTCGTGATCCTTCACCCCTCACAACAGTATGCATTATGCTGTATCTACCTATCATGCAGCCTCTAAATAGCCCATGTGCACTGTGGAGATATACCTCTGTACAACACACCATACTCATCAGAAAGGTTAAGAAACATGCCCAAAGTCACACAGCCAGAGGCAGGATTAGAGCCCAGGTCTTCCCGGCCTCGAGGCCAGCCCTCCGTCCACTCCAGAGCTGGCCTCCTCCTCAAGAGCTGTTTCAACAAACACTATCCACATTTGAAAGTCTGCTTTGGAAAAAACGTTACCTGTGCTGCTCTTGCACCCAGGACCTACCAACACTTTAATTCACTCATGTTTTGAGTCATTTGACTCGGATCCGGCCCCTCTTGGTACCCCCTGGAGCCCCAACCCCAGGGTGGCGGCAGACACGTACTTGGCCTCTGAGCAGTTTGACTCCACGTGAATGTTCCCTGCCACGGTAGGAATCGGAAGCAGGGTTCTTCCTGACATCACACCGTTCAGAATGTGCATTTTGCTTTTCATGCCTTCCACATGGCTTCCCAGGTCTTGGGATACAAAATAGGGCCAAACCGTGTGGTTCTTCTTGTTTGAGAGAATGGGAACAGCAACCTAAGGGAAACACGGTTAGAAACGTCACGGAGGTCAATCCAGAGGGTGCTGATAAAACGACCACAGAATAAGCACTTACTAAGCTTCTGTTAAAGGAGGATCCCCAGACAAGGCGACTCCTCATTTTCCACCTAGCTGAGCTCCATCACGGCCCGAGGAATCTCATTATCCTGCAGGATCCCATCAGTCTTGGTGTTCATGTATCCTCCGCTCCTGGGAGCCCTTCAAATGACTCCTGGGGCAGAGTGTGCCCCCAAACCTCCCCTTAAGGAGGGGACCCAGGCCAGCCACCCAGCAACACTCCCTTGTGTTTTTCTATCCTGTCTCCCTCCAATTCTTCAGCTACTATTTTATGCTGTCTTCCTCCATTAGATGAAAAGCTTCTTAAGGCCAGGGACTGTCTTCCTTTTTTGCCTCAGTACTTAGCCTACTGCCAGGCACATAGCAAGTGCTTAATAAATGTTTATTTACTGAATAGCAAGTGGGGGGGGGTAAAAGAACAACAAAATAAGTATCTATTAAGCACCTACTATATACAAGGCATTGTTAGGCACTGAGGGAGGATACAAAGACAGAATAAGCATGTATTAAGCATCTCCTGTATACAAAGCCCTGTACTAGGGGCTCAGGATACAAAGACAGGAAACTAGCCCCTATCCTCAAGGAGCTTACATTCTACTCAGGAAACACTTGATATTTCAAGGAAAGGCTTGAGGTGGCTGCAATCATCTAGGAGAGAAGTGAGAAGAACAGAGCTAAGGTAGAAGCTGTGGGAGGAGAGAGTCAGATGCAAGAGATGCCGGGAAGGTAAATATGGCCAGATTGGCCAGTGGACCAGCTGTGTACAGGGAGGGAGGCTAAGCACAATGCCACCATCACAGACTACCAAAGGGGTCCATAACATTAGGAAGGAGCAGAAATTCTGTTCTATTGGAAAGGACCAAATGCATCTATGTAAGAAAACAGAAAACAGAATTCATGCTCAAATTTCCTGAATTCAAATCAGAAAAGGTCATGGACAAGTGAACTAATTTAGAGCAGGAATAGACTTTAAAAATCATACATCCCAATCCTTTAATTTTTCTATATGAGGAAACTGAGGTCCAGAGAGATACAGGGATGTGCTCAGCATTGCTAGGATTTGAATCCAGATCTCCCAACTCTCAGATCTATGTTTTTTTCTGCTATGCAACTGTGACTTCTGATCTGAATTTCCTTCAGAAGCTATTGAAGGTCCCTAGGTAATGTAGGGGAGAGGAGAGGGAGCTCGATTTAGGAGTTAGAAAGATCTGAATTGAAATCCTGCCTCAGAAACTTACCCACTAGGCAACCCTAGACAAGTCACTTCACCTCTGCCTGCCCTGGTTTCTTCATCTGTAAAATGGGGATAATAAAAGCGCCCACCTCCCAGGGTGGTTGGGAGGTCCAAATGAGATCGTATTTATAAATATTGAAGAGGCACATAAATGCTAGCTGTGGTAGTAGTAGTTGCAGCAGTAGTAAGTTTGGTTTACTCTATTCAGAATGCCAACAACAAGCAATATTTGGGGTGTTCTAGCTGTGAGGGGGGGTCACAGGTGAGGAAATGTCAAGAAAGAACCCAAACACTTGTCAGTTCCCAAGGCAGGCGGTTTCTCACGCACAGACACGTGAGCTTGTGCCCCCCCCTCGCCCCACAGCCCTGGGGGCACACACGGATGCCTGAGGTGTACAAGCAGGACGTTGGCCCTGACTGAGAGCCCTGAGCTTCTGGCCTCTACCCTACTGAGGAAGTTTTGTGGCAAATGTCTTTTTCCTGGGCTTAATCAGCTGTGCACCCGTCACACGTGGCGGAGGCAGTGAGATGGGGCTGAGTCCCAAGAACAAGGGACAGGAGTGGGAATCCCCACTTCCATCCATTCCATCCATCATGGGAGAGTTACTGAACCACTCTGACCCTCGGTTTCCTTATCAGGAATACAGGAATGTTGATACTCACAGCATGGTCTTCTGAGGAATTATTTTAGTGTTCTCATTCTATGAGTTGTCTATTGTTTCTCCCTCCAGTGCCTCAGAGGGACATCAAGGTGACCCTGAATCCTCTAAGGCTGTGCCAATAAAGTATAACCCCAGGCAGGTCAGGCCAAGCCCCAGGAAGGAAAGGTTTAGAGTGTGGAGTCAGGAAGGACCCTCTAGTTATGCCATCTAAAAACCAGCCTCCTGATCATGATTCCATCCCATTCCATGATTCCAAACTCTGGGACATTGGGGATTCAGCCCCAGAGGGGCTGCTATCTGCCTCAATGGAAAGAGTGCGTATCTGTGAAATCCTAGATCCCTGGAGGATTAAACTCTATTATTCAGCAATATTCATTCAATAAACATTGCCCAAAAGCCAATTATGTTCAGGTCACTGGGGACAGGAAGATGCAACATGTGACCGAGCTTACAGTCTACTGGGATGGCCAAGGGGTGATCTGCATGTACAAATCAATATAATATGAGGTAAAATGTGACAAAAAAAACCTACACAAAGGCCATAAGTAAGGAATGCCCGTAGTGGCAAAATTTGAAGAGGATATAGACAAACAATAAAGCAGAAAGGAGACCCAGAACCAAAGAGAATCGATCACGTTATTTTTTTTTTGTCAAAAATACCCTATAGGAATGGATTATAGAAAGCTCAGTTTTGATAGGGTTAAGTTTAAGAATGTTGGATGCTGTCTCCAGAGTTACTAGCATGAGCTTATTCCAAGAATCCTGGAAGGGATCTTGGAATACGAGGAACAGGAGGAAGGTGTTGGAGTAAGCGACTGCCACTTCCTGTCCCGAGCTGGGAGAGGAAGGCTGTAGCCCTCTTCTGAGTGTTTCCTACCTCGACCTTTTGTGCCTTTGGAGGTTCCTTTTTCACTGGGAAGAACATCTTGCCGAAGATCTATCTACATGCTGTTTTACCCCAACGCTGCCCGAGGGAAGGTTGACCTAGAGATCCTGTCTTGGTGGGCCATACTTGGCTCTGAGTGAACTCAGCCATCTGGAGTTCATCCTTTGTCAATTTGGAGGCAACTTCTGAGATAAATAACTAACCCAACAACTGAGGATTGTAGTCAGGAAGATTAGAAAAGGTTTGGTGGCAAATTAGTTAGAGCCAGGGAGAAATAGAATAGCCAGAAGACCTGAAGACTCCATCGTGAGATGGACGTATATTGAAGGGTTGGAGTATTAGGGCATCCTTGTGTTTTAATCCTCATATTCTACCTTCGGTTTCTCAATAAACAAAGATACTTTTTATACAAATTCACCCATACAAGCTGGCTCCAACACACTGTTTGCCATGCTGGCAAGGTAGCTAGGACTTTGCCCCAGAGCATGGCAATGTGTGCCCTCCATCAGCACAGGCACAGCTGAGTTGAGCACTTGGGTTGGGTTGGGTTTTGTTCTGATCAGGTCTGTGATCTCATTGGTACAGGAAGCTCTCTCTCTCTCTCTCTCTCTCTCTCTCTCTCTGTCTCTCTCTGTCTCTCTCTCTGTCTGT
>NC_058134.1:13139581-13180545 GCF_016433145.1 Gracilinanus agilis | reverse complement strand
CCAGTTCCTACCTGAGACCAAGCCGACCAAGCAGAGAGTCGTCCAGCAGGAGCGCCGCGAAACAGGAGGAGACCTGGGCCCTGGCGACCCCAAAACTCCTGCAGCGTTTGCCGGTTCTCCTCGCCCTCCAGGTATTGGCTCCACGTTTCCTCTCGAACCCTGAGCATCTGGCCCAGGCGGCATCCCAGGAAACGAGTCCGTGGGTCTCGGGAGAAGCGCAGAAGCCGCTTAGCCGCTGCCTCCTCTTCCTCCTCTTCCTCCTCTTCCTCGGCAGCCGCCACCGCTACAGTCTCCTCCTTCTCCTCGTGCTCCAGAGCCAGCGCCAGCTCCAGCTCCATCATCTCCAGCCGCGGGGATGTGCCTAGCGCCAGGGCAGCCCCCTGCCTCCTCTCTGCTCTGCCCGTGGGCACTGACGCCCCGACTCGCAGCGCTGGGCTGGGCTGGGCTGGGCTGGGCTGGAGCGCTAGCCCAGAGGAGGCGGCTGCAGCTGCTGGGGGGCTCCGGGCACCCCCGGTCCCTCGCTTACGCCCGAGTGGCTGCCCTGGAGCCCGCAGCCACTAGTGGCCAAGGCGCTGACGTGGGCGGGGCCCCTCCCACGCGGGGAGCTCGAGGAGGAGGAGGAGGAGGGGGTGAAGTCACAGTGGCTGCAGCGCCCAGAGCTCGGGGCCACAGCCCGGAGGCTGCACGGAGCGCGTCCCGTTTCCCTGGGGACCAGGCGGAGGGTGGGAGGGGCCATGCCCGCCGTCCCCGGGGAGGAGGCGCAAACAGGGCCTCCCATTGGCTGCTGCTGCCCCGGGAGCAAGCAGGACCTAAGGGGCAGGAAAAGCAAGAGATAGGAGCTTGGGGCTGGGGGAAGGGGGCGGCGCTTCTCTCTCCTCCTCCCTACGTGCCCGCCCCCCCTGCTGTGGCCAAAAGCCTCTCCACCATCCCTCGCCTCCCACACCGAGGGGACCGGGAATTCCCGGGAGACTGGAGGATCACGGGAGCCAAGAGAGATCCGAGATCTCGGGGACTGACTAGTCCAACTACCTCATTGTACTTTTGAGGAAACTGAGTCAGAAGGATTTGAACCCAGGTCCTCTGAGTTGCAGAGCCAGGATTTCTGCTGTACAAAGACTATATCCAGCATCCTGATGGTGAAAAGTGCTGATTGGGGTCTGGGAAGGGGAAGATGAAAGAGACTTGGGTGAATGGAATGGCCGCTAGGCTCGGAGTCAGAGGACTAGGGTTCAAGTGTGAATCCCTTGGCAAGTCACTTCCTGTCTCGGTTTCCCCATCTGTAAAATGGGGAGAGCTCAGATAAACCCTCAGAAGTCCCTTCTAGTTCCCAAGTCCTACCAGCGCCCCTTCAAAGGGTGGGTTTAGAATTAGAAGGCACCTCTGAGGTCAACTTGGCCAACTACCTCACAGCAAGGATGAAGGAACTGGGATGCTGAGAGGGAAGTGACTTGGCCAGGATCTCTGAATGAGCAAAGCAAGGCTTTGAAGTGGGCACTCCTCCCTTGCCACCGGGCTGTCCTTCTAGGCTTCTTTTCCTCCTGCCAATTTTCCAGGCAAATAGATAAGCTCACTAGAGGTTTCCAGATAGCAAATAGACTTTGTTAACAGCAAAGTCCGTTAGTGTTCATTCCAGACGTGCAGTCCATACTGGAGGGGAGCAAGCTGGTAAAAGGAAAGCAGCGGCTTCGAAATGAGGTCAGAATGCAAGCGGCCAGCAGCCCGAAGGTCCCCTCTCTCCCTACTCCTTCACTTCAGAACAAATGTTTCCAGCTTAATGCTCTCCCCCTGGCAGTTGCCTGAGTCCACATCCTTCTGGAGAAGGGAGAAGGCCAAGGAGATCAGGAGATCAGAGCCTCGAGGATCTCCTCACCCAAGTGTTCATTCCCAAGAGCTGGTTGGCTCACTGGCCTCCTGCTAACTGCTGCTGTCTGAAAAGTGAGCCAAGTGCCCCGAAGGGAGTACTGTATTTGATGGGCAGGACAGCTAGGTGGTGCAGTGGCAAGAGCACTGGACTAGGAAGCAGGAAAACTCATCTTCCCAAGCTTCAGGATGGTCTCAGACACTTAGAAGCTGTGTGACCCTGGGAAAGTCACTTAATTCTATTTGCCTCAGTTTCCTCATATGTAAAATGAGCTGGAGAAGGAAATGGCCAACCAGTCCAGTATCTTTGCCAAGAAAACCCCAAATGGGGTCACCTAGAGATGAGCAGGATTGAAACAACAGAGCAAGGACAGGTGGCATAGGCTAATGGATAGAGTCAGAGGACCCCATCTCAAGCCCTTCCTCTGTGTTACCTTCATGTAATGACTCACCTCTATCAACATATGTATTAAACACCTACCAGGTATCAGGCACTGGGGAGAAAGACAAAAGGGAAGACAATCCCTGCCCTCACAGAGCTTAAAGTTGAGACATGTGCATTGTGGAAACATGCAAAATAAATATAAGACGGTTCTGGAGGTATTTTTGTTCCAGTAGAATCAGGAAACCGCTTTGTTCATGGGAGCTGAGCCTTCCTCAAAATTAGGGATGCTGAGAGTGAGATGAGGAGGAAGAGCATCCTAGACACAAGAAGGATGGACATGGACCAGTCCTCGGGATGAAGAAGAGCAAAAAGGCCAGTCTGGGTAGATCAAGATGCACATGGAGGAGAAGATGGCCAATGGAGTTGCTATTGTAAGGGGAGGGAAAGGGGTTTTGGGGGTTCAATATATTAAAAGATGGTTGCCAGAGGATTGAACTATTACCAATCCTCAATTAAGAATAATCTCAAGTCAAAATTGACTTTTATGGAAGTTTATTTTCAATTAAGAAGAGAGAGAGAAAAATAAGGAAATAAGAATATAACCCAGGAGGTAATTTACTACGATCCTCTAATTAATCCAGGTAGATCTTAACCCTCAGCCAAGAGTCAGAGGGCCAGAGGGCCAGAGGTGAATGGAGCAAAACTTCATTCACAGAGTCTAGAAAAAGAAATTTCTTAAGAGAAGTTCAGGAATATTCAGTCAGTCTTTAAACTCACCACGTGGAATTCAAAGAAGATATTTAAAGCAGCCTCACCAGCGTCTCAGTGTTCCAACACTCCTCCATGAACCAGAAAAGGCTCTTCAACAGCCGCCTTCTTCAACCGAAAACCTCTCACTCACTCAACTCTCTCTTTTTAAAGGGGTCACTTATGCGTCACTTCCTGTGCCTCCCTCCTAATTTGCATGTCCAAACTATTGTGAGGAAGATTAGATGAGTTAGTAATTAAGAATTAAGGTGTATCTAGCAGGAAGGAGCTGGAGCTGGGAATTCCAAGATGGAATGAAGGAGCAGGAAGAAGTGACTTGTGCTCTGAGAGGGACTCCATTAGGAGTTAGCACAAACTGTGGTTTGCCCTGGGAGATCTCAGAGTAAAGGACACCCGGCATCCTGATTTCCCTGGGATCCTGTGTGGTGGTGGCATCTAGCAAAGAGGACAAGATCTTCAGTGCAGTACCAAGGGAAGAGGAGAAGTTTGGGATCTGGTGGACAGTGTCTCAAGCACACCCTCTCAACTTGGTACCTGAGACCACCTCAGCTCTTGGCATCCAGAGATTATCAGTGGATTACAGTGAGAACCCCAAAGCCACACCAGCCCTTAGCTGTGCTGCTCAAGCCTGGCAGGACCAGGTCTGAGGCAGTCACCCGGAGACTCCATTACTGCTCCTTGGGCCCTGGCTGGTTAGGTCACTAAGTTAGTGTAGGAAAATCCTCCCCTTTCCCTGTGGTTTTGTCATTAGGTTTTAAGGTTTTAGAGTAGAAATCCCTATCCCACCTTTTAGTTGTACATAATTAAAACCAGTTAATTCCTTTTACCTTGCCTGCTTGTTTCTAGATTCTGGCCTAGGGGAAGCTGTGTGACAGTTAAGACCAACTGCCATTCTTGTGTGAATCCAGTAAACTCTGGTCTTTCCATCCTGGTCCAGTCTCTCCTAAAACCCAGTGTGTGTACCCACAATCACTTAGTTTTATTATAACATCCCTGGCATCTCCATTACCTTTACTTATCATTTCTACAAATCACAATAGACGATTCTCATAGTACTGCCTAGGGGGCAGTCAGTTGATTCTGATTGTCACCTACTCTAGCACACGTGGGTTACAGACCTCCCAAAATTGGGTGTGTTCTCACCTTTGGTGATTAAATCTAAAGATGGGCAGTGTAGACTTAATCCAATTATCACACTGTCCTCTGAAGCTGCTGCACTTCCTGGTCCTCACTCATCTCTGATCTCATCCCCCTGCTGTGGGCTCCTTGACTGACAGACATCTCCTCCCTCAGCCTCCTCTCCTCTCTGACTGGAAGGCAACATACCACTCCTCCAGATGACTTCCTTTAGAGAGGGCACAACCTGGACTTGCCCCCTTGATGATCTGCCTGTGTTTATGTCTAGGGATACTCCTCCCAGGTCTTCCCTGTCCCTTTACTTGCTTCCTTTGTGGTACTATCACCCCATTTAGATTGTAAGCTCCTTGAGGGCAGGAGCTGTCTTTTTATTAATTGTATCTGCAGTGATTAGCACAGTACCTGGTGCATATACTATAATACTGTGTATTGGTTTTAAGGCAGAAAAGCAGTAAAATCTAAACAATGGAGGTCAAGTGTGACTTGCCCTGGGTCAGCCAGCTAGGAAGTAACTGAGGCAAGATTTGAACCCAGGACCTCCCTCCTCTGGGAGGATTTTTCTCTAAGTTTATATTTATGATATTGTTGTTACTGTATAAGTTGTTCTCCTCATTCTGCTTCCTTTATTCTACATTGTGGAGGCTTCCTAGTTTTCTCTGAAGCTGTCTGTTTCATTTTTGAGCAGCACCAATTTCATTCAATCTCCAATTGACGAGCTCCCCTTTAATTTGCAGGTCTTTACTGCCACAAAAGGAGCTGCTATCCATATTTTGGTACATAGAGGACTTTTTATTCTTTGATCTCTTTGGGATACAGGCTGACTAGGGAGTGTAGATAGCCAAAAAGTATGCATATCATTAGAGCCTGTGAAATACTTGATTTTTTTCTAGAATGGCTGGACCACTTCATAGCTTCACCAACAGGGTTGCTTGTTTGCCCCGAGTCCCTCTAACATTTGCCATTTTCCTTTTTTTCTCAATTTTGTTCATTTGATGGGTACAAGGTGAAACTTGAGAGTACTTTTTGAAAGGTCATTTTTTCATAATGGGTATGGTTGGCAGCTGTTTATTTCTTACTGGTGTTCTTTCTGTTCTTCCCGTTTCAGGTACCTTGTGCCCTGGCAGACGGAAAATGATATTTTTCTAACTGTCAGACCCCTCAAAAGGTCTTTGTTTATGTTCTGAGAATTGTTTTGTCTGAATTGTTACAGTGATCTATCTCTTCCCGAGGGGGTGTTTTTGTTTTTGTTTTTTACTTAAGTGTGACTGATTTTTCATCATAGGCTTGAACAATCCCTGAAATGTTTCATTTTTTCATCTCAGCAGCTAATGAAGTGCGCTCTTTAAAAAGAGGCAATTTTTGCTTTTTTTTTTTTTCTGTGAAGCATTAACCTTAAAAATACAACAAAAGAGGACAATGACACATACAGGTATGGTATGGAATTCAGCACTCAACGGAGAGAACTAAATACAAGTGGGGGCATTTCATTCCATTCCTCCAGAAAGACTTGAGTCAGTTCAGAGTTAGAACAGAGCACATGTCCATGATCTCCGCTATCACAAAATAAAACCGTATGAAAATTGGTTTTCCCAAGAATAATTTACACACCATTGCAGCAACAGATGCACAAGTCTCAGCCCAGAGCTTCTGAAAGAATCATGACATGTTAGAAGTAGAAGTAATCCTAGTGGTCATTTAGTTTAACCTGTTCCAGAAAAATCCCTTCTAAAATAAATATCTGAAATAATAGATCATGCAATGGGTGGGACAGAGAGGCCTCACTAGTACCTGGTCCAGGAGAAAGAGCACTGGTTTTAGTGTGTGTGGGGGACCTGGGTTCAAACCCAGGCTTTCCTTAATGGGTCTCTATCCACTCTAGCATGGGGGAGGGTCTCTGAGCTACAACTGACTATTCATTAAGATAACCAATATAATTTGATGCTTTTCTGCACACATTCTGCCCACAGTTCTACAAAAGGTCTCTGATAGGTTATATAGGAAGGGATATCATTCCAGGGCTTCGAAGTCTTCTTAGTGAAAACAAGTTCTTATAGATCCCACCACTTTTGCAGGACATTGGCAGCTCCCAAAGAGCTGGACAATTCCCCAAAGACGCTAGATCCCATGAAAAATTCTCTTTGGCATCATTCAAAGTCCTTCAGAGTCTGCTCAGCCTCAACCCCTAACCCATTTCCAGTTTGTTTACATTTTAATCACCTCTGTAGACTCTTCCATCCAGTAACACTGGACCCATTGCTGTTCTAACTCTTGGAATTTTCTCTGCTCATCTCCCATGCCTAGAATCCTAGAATTGTCTCTCCTTCTCTGTCTCTCTGTCTCTGTCTTTCCTTGCATCCCTCAAACCCCAGCTCAAGTCCCACCTTCTATAGGAAGCCTTTTCTAATCTCCCTTAATGTCAATACCTATCCTCTGATCTTTATCTCCCAATTATCTTGTTAATAATTATCTTGTTTGTACATGTTTCTTAATATCATCTCTCCCATTAAATTAAGAGTTCCTGAAGATAAAGGACTCTCTTTTGCCTCTTTTTGTATCTCCATGACTTAGAACCATGCTTGGCACATAGTAGATGTTTAATAAATGCACACTGGCTATTGACTGACTACAAAAAGTTAATTTTGTTTCCTCTTTGCCTATTTATTCCTTTGATTTCTTTTTCAAATCTTATTGCCATCACGAACATTTCTAGCATTGTTAAATAGTAGTGGCTAATGGCTATTCATGTTGCACCAAAAACTTTAATGGTTCTCCATTACAGATTATACTTGCCTTTGGATTTACTAGGTAGAACTTACCACATATAAATGGAAAAGTCCATTTATTGCTATGATTTAAGAGTTTTTAAGTTTAGGACAGAGAAGTGCTTAATGAACATTTGTTTCTTTCCTTTGTTGAACAGAAATGAGTGTTGGATAGTAGTAAAAGTATTTTCATCATTTAATAGTATATAATATGTGGTTATTATTTGTATTTACCATATTATTAATTATAATAATTAAAATTCAAACTTAGTTATTATTTATATGACCTATTTTGTTTCTAGTTTTCTTTCTGTTGTATGAATTCTGAATTCTTGATAGATACTGAACTTTATTGTAAATTTTAGTCAGGGAGTCAATCAGCTAGTAAACACTTATTAAGTACCTACTCTGTGTTTGGCCCTGTGCTAAGTGCTGGGGAAACAGAAAAATGACAACAGATATTCCCTGTCCTAAATGTCTAATGGGAGAGATGACAAGTAAATACATATGAACAACTTATATATAGGATAAATGGGAAAGAATTAATAGAGGGGAGGCACTAAAATCAAGAGGGTTTGGAAAAGGCTTCTGGTAGTAAATGGAGATGAGGAGGGAGAATGTTCCAAGCATGGAAATCAGCCAGAGAAAATGTTTGGGGCTGAGAGATGGAATGTAAATATTTAATACTTCTGCATCAATGCTCATTAAGGATATTGATCTACAGTTTTCTTTTTCTCCTTTGTCTTTCCCTGCTTTAGAATTTTAGAAGGGTCTTTTCTTTTCCTATTTATAAGTTAAATTTTTTAAAAATTCTTTATTTAGGGGCAGCTGGATAGCTCAGTGGAGTGAGAGTCAGGCCTAGAGACAGGAGGTCCTAGGTTCAAACCCGGCCTCAGCCACTTCCCAGCTGTGTGACCCTGGGCAAGTCACTTGACCCCCATTGCCCACCCTTACCAATCTTCTACCTATGAGACAATACACCAAAGTACAAGGGTTTAAAAAAATTCTTTATTTAAACTGTAAAACTTTTTATACCATAAAAAATTTATACTGTAAAGAAAAAAAAACTCTTCCCTTTCCTCCTCATATTGCAGAAGGCATCAACCAACATCAAAAAAGTGCATATAAATTATGTCTTTCATGTTTCTACTTATCAGTTCTTTCTCTGGAAGTGGGCATTCACAAATTATTCTTCAAATATTGATTCTGTAGCTGTTTGGTTCTACTCATTCACTCTTCATTATTTCATGTAGGTCTTTCCAAGTTTTAAAAAAAAAAACAAACTATCTGCTCATCATTCTTTACGGTGCAGTAGTAGTGGGAGTCACACCCAAAAGTGGTATTGCTGGGTTTAAGGGTATACATGGATTTATAACCCACTGGTCATAACTCCAAATTGCTCTTGAAAATGATTGAATCAGTTCACAGTTCTACCAACAGTACATTAGTGTCCCCATTTTCCACATCCCCTCTAACATTTGTCATTTTGCCCTGTCCTCATTTTAGCCAATCTGATAGGTGTGAGATGCTGTCTCAAAACTGGTTTGATTTGCATTTCTCTAATCAGTAGTGATTTGGACTGTCAACTTGGAAAAGTACAGAACTACTGAAGTAGTCAGAAAAACCAAGTCTTTAATCAGGAAAGAAGAGATAGGTTCAATATAATTACCCTACATCCCAGAGCCAGGCACCAAAACCTACACAAATCAAAACCCTGGGGCTCTGGGGACAGTATCTCTGGGAAAATGCAGCAGAGAGAGATTCTCTAAAGAACAATAGAGCCCCAGGATCTTTGGGGAACTCAGGACATCAAACCTACACTGACAGGTTGTAAGCAGACTTGGGAATGAAAGGATTTTTTTTTATTCCCTTTGTCTATTTTGTCTATTTTGAGTTAATCACTCAAGAACTAAAGGTACCTCTACTTCTCAGGGAACAGGAGCAGAACTGGGGTCTGCAGATTTCAAGTTCATAAGACCATTTTTTCATATAGCTTTATTTTTTTCATCACCAAACTGTTTGTTCCTCTATTCGACCATTTACCATTTGATGGATGGATCTTAACAATCTGACCAGGTTCTCTATATATTTTATTTTAATTTTTTAATTTTAAGAATATTTTTCCATGTTTACATATTTCATTTTCTTTTTTCCCCTCTTCCCTCTCCCCTCATGGATCCAATAAGTACTTCCACTGGGTTATACAAATGTTATCACTTATACCTATTTCCATATTATTCATTTTTGCAATAAAGCAATCTTTTAAAACCAAAACCCCTAAACATATATCCATATAAACAAATGACAAGTCATTTGTTTTTCTTTTCTTTTTCTACTCCCACAGTTCTTTCTCTCGATGTGGATAAGATTATTTCTCATGAGTCCCTTGGGATTTGTCTTATACTAGCAATATTACTTTGGATTGTTCCACAGTGTTTCACTTTCTGTGTATAATATTCTCCTGGTCCTGCTCATTTCACTCTACATCAGTTCATTGAGGTTCTCCCAATTCACAAGGAATTCCTCCAGTTCATCATTCCTTTCAGCACTATAATATTCAATCACCATCAGATACCACAATTTGTCTATCTATTCCCCAATTGAGGGACACCCCCTCATTTTCCAATTTTTTGCCACCACAAAGACCAGAGCTATAAATATTTTTGTATAAACATTTTTCATTATTATTGCTTTAGGGTACAAACCTAGTAGTGGTATTGCTGGATCAAAGGGCAGGCATTCTTTTAAAACCCTTTGGGCATAGTTCCAAATTGCCTTCCAGAATGGTTGGATCAGTTCACAACTCCACCAGCAATGTATTGGTGTCCCAATTTTGCCACAACTCCTCCAAAATTTATTATTTTCCTTTGCCATCATATTGGTCAGTCTGCTAGATGTGAGGTGGTACTTCAGCATTGTTTTGATTTGCATTTTTCTAATTATGAGAGATTTAGAACTCTTTTTCCTGTACTTATTGACGGTTTTGATTTCTCTATCTGAAAACTGCCTATTCATGTCCCTTGACCATTTGTCAATTGGGAAATGGCTTGATTTTTTTGTACAATTGACTTAGCTCCTTAAGGTTTTTGTTATATTTTTTTTCCAATTTGTTGTTTCCTTTCTAATTTTAGTTGCATTGATTTTGTTTGTACAAAACGTTTTTAATTTAAGGTTATCAAAATTATTCATTTTACATTTTGTAATATTCTCTATCTCTTGCTTGGTCTTAAATTCTTTCCTTTCCCATAGATCCGACAGGTATACTATTCTATGTTCACCTAATTTACTCATAGTTTCCCTCTTTATGTTTAAGTCATTTCTCCATTCTGAGTTTATCTTGGTATAGGGTGTGAGATTTTGATCTAAAACTAATCTCTCCCATATTGTTTTCTAGTTCTCCCAGCAGTTTTTGTCAAATAGAGGATTCTTATCCTCAAAGCTGGGTTCTTTGGGTTTATCATATACTATCTTACTGAGGACATTTACCCCAAGTCTATTCCATCGATCCGCCCTTCTGTCTCTTAGCCAGTACCATATTGTTTTGATGATCACCGCTTTCTATATTTTAGAGATCTCTATCTGAGAAACTGTCTACAAACTCCCTCCCCAATTTTCTGCTTTCCTTCTAATCTTGGCTACATTAATTTCATTTGTACAATACATTTTAAAATATAAAACAATCAAAATTCTCCATTTTATATCTCACAATGCTCTCTGTCTTGTTTATTCATACCTTTTTCTTTTGTGCATAAATTTGGGAGGTAAAATGTTCCCTGTTCTAATTTGCTTATGATTATCTCTTTATGTCTATCCATTTTGATCTTAAGTGGATGGCATAAGATGTTGGCCCATATCTATAGTTTCTATCAAACTACTTACCCATTGTCCAGGCAATTTTTACTGAATAGTGAGTTATCCCCAAAACTTGGATCTATACATTTTTTCAAACACAAGGCTACTCTCATCTATGACTACTGTTTGCGTTATATCTTCTGCTCTGTTCCACAGATCTAGCTTTCTATTTCTTAGCCAGTCCTAGATAGATAGTTTTGATAATTACTGCTTTATAGAGAGTTTAAAATTTGGTACTGCTAGACTCCTTTACATGAATTAATTAATTTATATTAATACTGTGCTGTTCTTCATTGTTTGTTCTTACAAATCAATTTTGTTATTGTTTTTTTTTTTTTTTTTTTTTTGTAGCTCAATAAAGTAAGTGTTTTTTGGAAATTAAATCGGATGGCCTTGAATAAATAGATTAGCTTAGGTAGGACTGCGATTTTAATGACATTGGTTCTGCCCACTCATGAACAATGAATAATTCTCCAATAATTTAAATCTGACTTTATTTGCATAAAAAGTGTTTTTGTGCTTATGTTCATAGTTCTTGGGTTTGCTTTGGCAGGCATCCTCCCAGATGGTTATTTTAAATGGAATCTCTCTCTCTCTAGCTCTTCTTTGTTCTTTGTTGGTCTTTGTACATGATGACTTATTTTATATCCTGCGACTTTGCTAAAAATGTTGATAGCTTCAACTCATTTCGTAGCTGAATTTGTCTGCAAAAAGATAGTTTTGTTCCCTTTTCGCCCATTCTGAATGCCTCAATTTCTTTTTCTTCTCTTATTGCTACAGTTGGCATTTCGAATACAATATTAAGTAAAATTGGGGATCCCAGACACCCTCGTTTCCTTCCTGATCTTCTTTTCCCGTCTTTGAGAGCAGTTTTACTTACAACGAACTCATTGCGCTTGGACCCTTTACGATGATCCCTCTGCAAACTGTCCATTCCTTGGGAATCCTCCAGCCTCCACTCGTAGCCTCGTCTCGTGGCCTCATTGCCTCGCCACCCCCGATGATTTGGGAAAGGATTTCAGCCCATCTCTGGGCAGTTAACATTTTCCCGAGGCTGCCTACATTTCATCCATCATCAGATTTGTTGGCTTATAATTGGGCAAAACCATTTCGGATCACTTCCTTTATTCCTCCCCCTCGCTCCCGCCCTTCTTTCTGCCCATCGCCCACTCCGTCCCGTCTTTGGCGCTCGGGCTTTCCGAGGTGGCTGATGGCAGCCGGGCTGTTACTGGGTCCTTTCTCGTTGCTGCCCCTCGTCCTCGGCGCTCTGCCCTTCTTCTGCCTGGGGATGGTGGCCATCTCGTGGCCTGGCTAATCCCTCCACACTTCCCCGGCGGGTCTGGGGGCTCTTCTGTCCTCCCCTCCTTCACCTCTCCCGGGGGCACCAACCCCTCTAAGGAGTGTCTGAAGGCACAGGCAGGGCCAGAGCAGGGCTGTCCTCCACAGGACCAAACCCAAGCTGGGCCTGGCATGGAAGACCCTCCAGAACTGGGTTGGGGGAAGGGAAAAGGCTCTGATGTAGCACCTGCTCTGGGCCAGGCCCGCTTCTAAGAGTTTTCACTTCTAGCAAATCTCATGTGGACCTCACAGACAACCCTGCAAAGAGAGGCGCTTTTATCCCCATTTTACAGATTAGGAACTGAGGCGAACCAGGTAAGCTACTTGCCTAGTCACACAGCTAGTCGGTATCTCAGCCAGGATCTGAACTCACAACTTCCTGATACTCTAACCACTGCACCAGCCATCTCCTCCAAGCCTCTCTTTGTCATCTTAGTTTACTTTCTTCTTCCTAATTAATCTCTGTATTCTAGCTGACATGGACGAGGAGTTCCCTGAAATAATTTCATTGCCCACCTCCATGCATTTGTCCTCACTGTTTCTTGGACTCTGCACCTTCCTACAAGGGCCCCCTCAAATGCTGCCTCTACGGAAGCCTTCCCTTTCCTCCCCAAACCTGCTGCTCCCCGGTCCATCCCTCCCATCCCAAACCTTCGGGGGATCCATTCATTTGGATAGGAAAAAATGGCTTTTTTTTTTTCTCTCTACTGTCTGCATCAGGCTTCCTAACCTGTTTTGTTTTTAAATTCATAAAATAAAACAAAACAAAACAAAATAAAATAAAAATCACGATCACGAAGGAAACCCATCTGGGCCAGGTCATTAGAAAATGTTTTTTAAAGCCGTTTCCAGACTCCAGCTTAGGAGTGCCGCCCGAACGCGGAGAAGAGGTCCCTCCTGCCCTGGGGAGGGGCTCCGGGTCCCCCCCCCACTTCCTCCTCCACGAGGGGTCCCCAGGGTCCGGCGATGCACTCAATAAGGGCTTGTTAAAACGCCACACACCAAGGAGCCCATTTCCAATAAGTAGACGGAAGTCCGCTCATTGTTAAAATGATATCAAACAGTTTATTTTCTTTCATTTGAACCTCGTATCTGCCTCGAGGCTGTTGCTGCGAACACCAGGGCTTATTCTCCGGTGGGTACACGGGGGTGTCGGTCAGACTTCCACTTGGTAACAGAACGCCAGAGAGAGACTATTTCTAGGATATAGAATTGGGGGGCAAGGAGGGAGCCCTAAAGCCGCTCCCGCTTTCCGCCTCTGCATCCCATCAGGATAGATTGGGAAGGGGGGAGGACGGCTTGACAGAGTACTAAGCCCTGTTTTCCCATGAGCTGGCTTTATGCGCCGTGGGCACGAGGCAGCGAGCCCTGGGAGCACCGGGCAGGAGAAATGCTTCTGATGGAATTCTTCTGGAGGAGGAAAAGGAGGGCTGGGAAGGGCATGGGGTACCCCTGGAGGGGCTGCGTGGGGAGGCAGTAGCATTCACCCCAGCCACTTGGGGGGGCTTTCTTATAGCAGCAGATTATAGGGGGGCCACCTAACCCCTATGGTCTAGCAGAAGAGACTCGGCAGAGATGTGTGGGCAGGCGAGGGGCCGCTGGGTCTCCACAGAACCGTCCAACCTCCCTCTGACCCCCAATGCCAGCAGCAGATCCAGGGGGGCCGCTACCGTCTAAGGGCCGGGATGGGACCGATTCCTTAAGTCAAAGGGCACCCAGTGGCTGGCCCGTCGCCAAAGCCAATCTCTACACGGACTGACGTCGGCACTTGTGTGGAGGAGCGAGCAAGCGCCTGGGTTTGGGGAACTGTAAAGCCTAGCGCATGCCTGGGCTCCGATTCCTCCCTAAGTTCGGACAAGGTTTGCTTTCCAGAAATCGTTTCCTAAGTTTAAGAAAAGCAAATTTGTCACATTCTGACATTGTTTCCAAAGACTCGGGCCTGCCGGCTACGGACTGCTGGCGAGTGTGAAGCAGCCGTTTCCTGGTGGGGCGAGTTCTATCTGCAGAGAGAGTGCCCGGTGAGCAGGGCCATCGCCCTGGCCACCAGCCTTCCAAAAACCGATGGCTGCTTCATGTCACACATAATTAAATGAAGAAACATTTTCAACTCAAGGGAATTTTTAATAGGTCACTTGCAAATTATTTTCGCAAGCAACAACTTGTACATGATTTTATTTCCAAATCCACAAAAACCAAATTTTATACAAATGAGCTCCGTAAAAATGTCAACGAAAGCCCCTGGGCTTAGCTAGCAGATTGTTCTAGATCCTAATCTGGGGGAAACAGTTCTCTTTTTCCTGCTTGGTTTCCTTTTTTAAAAATCTTTTTCTTTTGTTTTTCTAGAAAAAAATTTACGAGTGAAATGTTACTACAAAACTTTTTATAAGGAATTTTTGCAAAACATTTACATTTTACCATCAACTATTTCTGTTTCAAAATCATTATATAGATTTAATACCCTATGCTGCACATTAATTTTTGTGGGATGACAATTTAGTGACATGCATAAAAAAACCCACAAGGCATTAAAATGAAGACTTAAATACAAATATTGTTGCAATAAAACAGTTATAAAATTGAAAAATAGGACCTAAACATCATGCTTACCCTAAGTTTGACAAATTAACTTTTTCTCCTAGATTACACACTTTGATTACTGCTCTCATGAGTGTGATAAATAATGACTTAACATCAAGTTCTAATGTAATCGGCAACACATAGACACGAACCTAAGCAAAGAAAGCGTAGCGTAAGAAAAACCTATTCTAACACTGGAGTTCTACCATGATAAATACATCGCTCTGCGCTGATAATTACAGTAAAACAAAGTTTCGTCATGGCGGCAAAGGGAATGAACAGTGAGGTGTGTTCGCCGGCTCCTCCGGCTCTCCCACCGAGTCCAGCGAAGGACGAGGAAAGGACGATCCTTCCGAGACGGCCAAGTGGACGGAGCGTCCACCGCGTCTGGCTGCGGGGGGTGACCGCGCACCTGCGCCAGAGCCCTCCAGACGCTTCTGGACAAAGGGATGCGAGGCCTCATCGCTGATTACAAAAAGAGCCTCCGTCTCGGATCACACCACCAGCGCCAACCGCCCAGACTGCCGTGAACACAAACACGCTACGGACTCCGAGGAAACATGATTCGAGCATTCGGAAGGTTTCTTTGCATAAAGAAATCACAGCACTGATTGGGGAGCGAAAGACCAGACCAGCCGAGGGACGTGGCGTTTCGGCTCCTGTGTGACAAAATCAACGATGAGCGCTAGGCTGAGCGTCCCCCCCGGCTCCGGAGGCTCCGCACCCAGATACAGCGATCGGTAAAGAGTACGTTAAATAAAATATACAAAATAATGTACAAAATCCAACGAAAATTTAAAGACTTTGTTCCAAGTCTACAAAAGCTTTAAGAAACTTGAAATTTATAACCACAGTGTAAAATTGTTTTTCCTTTAATCTCAAAGCTTTTTATGCAAACTGAAAGTACAAAAGACCTTCAGCTTTATAGAACGCTACAAAGGGCTGGCCTAAAGTGGACACAGTGTAAACAATGATCGGGACAGTATTTTTCCTTCTTCAAAAATACATGAAGTATGACCAAGTTTGGAAGAGAACTCACATGAGAAGTACATTTTTTTTCTGAAAGAGAAAAATGCACAAGACAACAGTTACCTATATTAAACAATCCCCGAATTTCCAATTTTTAATAAACTATTCAGGGAAAAAAGTTACCCCTATATAAAATGATCAATTCCAATAATTATTTTCTGTGTAAATCTTAAAAAAAAAAGTCCAGAACCAATGGCTAAGCTAATGTTGCTAGAATCTAAAATTCTTTGTGTAAAACTTTTTGGCCATCCTTCCTGATTAATAGTCGACTTTCATAAAAGATGTGATGAACTTTTTCCTTACAGTTGTATTTGACTTCAAATAAAAATTACTTCTTTTATCATATTTCTCAGGTTGCCTTACGAAGGTTTTCATTATGAACATAATATGAAGTATGAGTATTAAATTCCTTGTAAATTATAAACCCGCTGCTTGAAATTAAATCTAGCTGGCCAATTTTCAGAAGAGGTAAAAGAAAGTTACAACGTAGCTAATACATTTTCTGCTGGCCTTTAAAAAAAGTGATAATTCATCCTTTTCTTTGGCTACCGAGTAAAAGTATAAAGAATTCTGCACAACATCAACATAACTTATATTTACAGAATATGAAACTACAGAATGAATTACACCACTCAGGTAACAACTGTATCCAAACAACTTCCAGTAGAAACATTAAAATCAATTTTGTGATGAAAATCTGGGTTAAAAGCCCATGAATTCTCTCTCCAGACCTCTATGTCTAAATTGCCACATTTTATTTTCTCAAAGGCATTATGAGTTCCGTAAAATCTTTTGTGTATTTTTCTAGTTTCATCTGAGATTCAGTTCTAAATTCCTCTCATGTCTCCGAATGGAGAAAGTAACTGGAGCTCCCTGATTGTCTGCGTCCACACTACTAGAATGTAGTGGTCATAATTATCTGAGATATTCCTCAGATTACTTTGACAGCACTCACCTAATTCAGTTTTTGAGGAATCTCTTAGCTGAGAAAATGGCCAAAAAGATTTTCGGTTTGTTTGTAAGGAGTCAAACTAAGGGAACACAGCAATATCCCTATCTTTTTCTTACAGCCAAAAGGGTAAGGGAAGTTGTGTGAAACATCACTGATTGAATTGATAACAAAGTACGTCCAAAAAAAAAAACAAAAAAAAAAAAAACCAAGCCCAGTTAAGGTCCTGCCTACAAACTATTGAGGTCCGTCTTTATAAACATATTCACATATAATGTTAAAAGAGGGGAAATTTCCTTTAAAAAATTTACGTGATAACAGTTCCAAATAACTAAAAAGTACAGGATGGTGGAAATGGTTTTCCAAGATGTTTCCCAAAATTATCAATATGAATTTTGTATTTTTGAAAATTGTCTCGATGCATCTGCGCACTCTTCCCACGTAGACCCTAGAACTTGGGATTTTTTTTAAAGAAGTCAAGCATGAAAACATGATTTCCTACTCTGTAATCCACTCTACCGGCCCAATTCCAGATCTTGAAAGGTGTGTAAACTGAAGTGCAGCCCTCGACGTCTCTGGGTCAGTCCTCTCTCAGAACTCCTCCATGTTGGTTGAAACATTAGGAGTTGCTGGGTTTGAATCCTGTGAAATGGACGCTACGGTCACAATTCTCGGGGAGCCGAGCACCTCAGTCACAGAGGCGTCCAGTTCCCCAGAGGTCACAATGGCAAGGGCTGTTCCTCCACCTTTCTTATTCTGATGAGTTTTGACGTGTTTGGAGAGATGGTCGCTCCGCATAAATCTCTTAGAGCATTCAGGGCACTCGAACCTCTTTTCACCTAAATGAAAAGCAGAGACAGAAATGATCGTCACACCCCTTTTCTTTAACATCACACTCTGAATCTGCTCTTTTCTATGGACCTCTCGGGGCCATCAGAATGCCAGGCATCCACTGCCCTTCCCCGACTTTCTTCAGGGCAAGGGCAAAGGGGGACCAGATGACCTTGGGGATGACAAGTGTGGCAGGACAGAGAGCACGGGTCCGAGCCGCCCCACCGGCCGGCCTTTGGCTGGGCTCTGAGACACCTTCGTCTTCCTGGGCCTGTTTCTTTCCTTCTGGAATCAAGGGGGCCTAAGGTGCCGGCGGTGCCCTCCTGCCTGCTTTGTTGTCTCTTCAGCCCCTCTGCAGGGAGCAGAAGAGGTAGCACAGTCCGACCAAGGCAGTTGATCAGACTGGACATTGGCAGAGTCCTTCACCATGCATGGGCTCAGAAGCCAATGACCACCTCTTAGAGGCTCTAATTCTTCAACTGTAAAAATGGGTCTAATTCTGCTGTGTTATTTATCTCATGGGACTATTAGGAGGATGAAAAGAAATAAAGCATGAAAATCCTTTGAAAACTTTTCGTGCACTCTAGGAATAAATGCCTTCTCTGAGCCAATAGAAGGAACGCTTCCTCCTCGAAGGAGAGGGAGGGGGGAGAGAGACAAGAAAGGCAGAGAAGTACTGGTAGGGATCAGGAAAGGTTTCATTACAGAACATGGGGTTTCTAGGAGACTCTAGCAGTTAGAAGAAGGGGCATTCCTGGCATGGAGGGACAGTGAGACAAAGGCCTGGGAGCAGAAGATGGAGTACGTGTGAGAAGAGACCGAAAGCCAGTCTGGTTGGGTGTTGGGGTGAAGGGGGGTGGGTTCATGTGTCCAGCAGGCCTGGAAAAGTAGGTGGGGGCCAGGCCATGAAGAGGAAGGAGTTTCTATTATGTCTTTGAGGAAAGAGAAAGCTGCTGGAGTTGGGGCATGGTGAGATCCAATCTACACTTAAAGAAAGTCAGTAATCATTTTCTTGTGGTAATAGATTTAGGCATGAAGGGCTACGAGTCTGGACTCAAAGGCTGGTGTTCTCTGGTTCTGGGCATATTCTTAAGTCTTAAGCAGTCTATGATTGTTTAAGGTTTCCACCTTTATTCCTTCGTGCAGAGACTGGCTGACTGGGATTTAAAAGAAGACGGCTGCGATGTTGTGTCTCCACGAGCTCCTCCCAGAGAGTGAATAAGGCTGGCATCATTACTGACTTCTAAGCTTATTACAGCTTTTTACATATTTTTTAAAGGCAGATTGTCAGTGCTGGTGTTCTATGAGAGAAACTCACATTATTCCAATGGAGCCGGCTAACCCTAGAACGAGTCTAGTGTTTAAATGCCGTGGAACGTGATCGGCCTGTTCGCCTGCCCACTCCTAGCAGACGCTGGAGTTCAATGACGAGCACTCGCTGTAACCTTCAGTGAGAGACAACCAAAGTACTCCTCTGGGTCAGCACGATGGCCTTTTGGACAGGCTTTCCCAGAAAGTTTATTCATGATCTCTCAGGAAAGCCCCAAACCGTCCCTATGTAACCCCGGACACCAGAACAACAGAACCTGATGACGGTGCGAGTCCGGGAAGAAGCCCCTGGCTGAGGCTGATCCACACTGCCGGGTGGGGGGGTGGTTAGGAGGGGACGCAGAGAGCCATCAAAGTGGTCTGTTCTTGATGGCGCTGTTCAATGCTTACATTATTTTTTTTGGTGTTATTTCTCACAGAGGATTTGAGGGAGATGGTGACCTTCACACCCTCCATTTTCCATCGCCTGCAAGTTCACTATCCCAAGAGCAGTGACTTCTTTTGACAGATTCTGGCATCTCAGTATTTCAAATGAAGTCTCAGACTCCAATGCAATGAGTCTATCAAAGCAGATGCTCCTCCAATGGGCCCTTAGAGACCATCTGAGCCAACCCCCTGACTTTACTGACGAGGCGCGTCACCTTGAGGGGCACCCCTGCAGACACACAGTTACCAAGTTTGAAGACTGGGCTTTGAACCCATTTTTCACACTCAAAGGCTTACACTAAACCAAGCTGCATTGCTATACATTATAGACTATATAAAAAAAGTGGACTGAGTTTACCCCTCAGCCATTCTCAGTGCGTCGGTCCACATGTCCAGTCCCTCACCACATCTCCCTGATTCTCCCTCCAAAACCTTTATTTTTGTCCCCCCTCAGGGAACATTCAAGCCCTCGTCAGAAATGACGAGAGCCTTCCAATTAGCCTCCCTGCCTTACTTCTCTCAAGAACAACAAGCAGCATTTCTCACAAGTCTAATTACTCTGGGCCACGCTCTCTCTAGGCGAGGACAAAAGCAGCCCATGCTCTCAAGGAACTTCCCCAACAACTACATACAAATAAGCTGGAGACAAGACTAACTTGGGGCTGTTTCTGAGGGAGACACAATGACCAGAGGCCTACAAAAGATGATGGGCGAAAGGTGAGACTAGCTGAAAATGAAGGAAATCAGGGAAGCCAGGAGGTAGAGATGAGGAGGAGGAGGGAGAGCATTCCAGACATGGGGGACAGAGAAAATGTGTAGAGTTTGGGGGTGGATGGAGAACAGGCAGGAGGCCAGTGTCAGTGTATCAGAGCATGGAAGGGTATAAAACAACTGGAGAAAGAAATAGAGACCAGGGGGAGGGGGGGGCGCGGAGACAGACAGACAGACAGACAGACAGAGGCGAGAGAGGGTGAGTGATGCTAGAGGTGATAGGGAGCCAATGACGCTTACTGAAAAGGGGAGCGACATGGTCAGATGGGAATCTTTGGGAGCTGAGTGGAGTAGGGAAGTCCAGGAGGCAGGCAGGCCTGTTGCAATAAGCCAGCTGTGAGGTGATGAGGGCCTGCAGCAGGGAGAAGCCATTGTCAGAGGACCTACAACAGTGATGCTGTAACTGTAGTAACAACCTGATTCGCCATCTGATTGGCTATAGAGGATGGGGAGGGGACAAGATGAGGTGAACTCCTGGGCTGTGAGCCTGAAGGTCTGGCAGGATGTGGCTCTCTTCACAGTCAGGGAAGGGGGGAGGGAGATGGGCTTTGGGGGAAAGAGGGTGAGTTCGGTTCTGGACTGGCTCAATTTAAGCTGTCTATTGGGCCTAGAGTTCCAGATGTCCAAAAGGCAATTGAAGATAAAGATCATGAGAGATGATGGAGCTGGACAAACAGAAGAGAACCATCTCTATAGAGATGATAACTGAATCTATGGGAGGGGAAATAGTACAAAAGGTAAAAAGCACAAGGCCCTGGCAGAGCCTTGGCCATGATATGAAGGAAGATCCAGCAAAGGAGGCCAAGGAGGAGCAGTCAGATGGCCAGGAGAACCAAGAGAGGAGGGTGACCCCACAGCTATACAGCAGAAGAGGGAAGTTCAGGAGGAGGACTGAGAAAAGGCCACTGGATTGGGCTGCTTTGCAGATAGCAGTGCTGGTGGAATGATGAATTCAGAAGCCAGATAGAGGCTTTGTTAAGGAATTTAGCCACAGAAGGCAAGAGAGTTAAGTAGAAAAAGACAGGTCAAATAAAGTTTTATTTGAGGACTGAGGAGACAGTCCCCAAGATAGAGAAAGAGGTTCTGTTCGACCTCTTGCTTCATGTTCAAAGGCAACAGGGAAGCAGCCTCTCTCCAATCTATGCTCTATCCAGCTCTCAAAGGGATACCCTGAAAATGCAGTTCTTACCGTGTCACTCCCCTGTGCAATGAACTCCAGTGGCTCTCAATTATGCCAGGAATCAAATACAAACTTCCCTTTTAAAGACTTTTGCAATCTAGCTCTGACCTACTTTTCCTACCCTATTATATATTACTACCTTTCTCCATCAGTTTTCTCAACTGTAAAATGGGGACCATAAATAGCACCTACCTCCCATGGTTGTTTTAAGATTAAATGAGATAATACTTGTAAAGCCTTTAGCACAGTGCTTGGCACATAGTAAACACCCTCTAGATCATCGCTATTAATACTACTTCTTCATATACTACGTCAACCAGCTAAACAGGGCACCATGTTCTTCATCCGGCATTTGATCTCTCCTCTCCATGTCTTTAGACAGACGTGTTCCAAGCTAGAATTCCCTGTTTCCTGACTTTTGCCTCTTGGAATCTAGAGTTTCCTTTATACTCGGCTCCAGCATAGCCTTGGCACGAGGTCTTTCCTTATTTCATCAGATGCTTGTCCTCTCCCCACCCAAATAATCTTGTATACTTGGTAGATCATTATATGGGAACATCTTGTCTCTCCCATAGAACATAGAAACTCCTTGAGGGTGGGACCTCATTTCCCCTGCTTGTCTTTGTATCTCCAAAACCTACCCCACAGTGCTTAATAAGTGTTTGTTGCTTGATAGATAAGAGTTGAAGGATGGCAATTTTGTTCTGCTACAGAGGTAAAGAAATACATAGTTATCAAAAGGTATTATAATATGGTGCTCACTGCCGATCTTCACTAGTTTTTGTCACCCTCACTCTTGCCTTTATCCTTTTTTGGGGTTCCCAAGGTACATGGTTCAAGGCTGTGTCTAAGCCTGTACAAGCCAAGCTTGGGAAAGAAGCCATCTACCCATAGATCTATATGACAGTCATTGAATACTACAAAGCCAAGCATGGCTTCTGAGCCCTGTCTGGTAGGGAAACCAAGATGGCTGCAGCAAGCAAGAGGCAGGAGGCTATCTTAAGAGAGTGAGGGAGGGCCTAGGCCAGGGGTCGGCAACGTATGGCTCTTGAGCCATATCTGGCTCTTTTGAGGGCCACATATGGCTCTTTCTGTAGGAGCCATAAAGTCCATTTTTTTCAGGCTCCGTTACAGGAGCAGCACTGTGAGCACTGGGCGGCTCTCACGAAATTACATTTTAAAAAATGTGGCATTTATGGCTCTCATGGCCAAAAAGGTTGTTGACCCTTGGCCTAGGCTAACATGATGGAAAGGAGAGGAGGCTGGAGGCAGGAGACAATAAGCAGGAAGTTTCAAGCATCAATGTAAAGATAAGAAGAGCTCACACTTAAGAAAGGAGAACTTTCCCTGGGTGATCTCCTGGGATGCCCACTACAGGCCTGGAAGGCAGATGCTGCTACCCTTAATTTACAAATGAAGAAACAGATTCAAAGACATTAATGAGTATTTGTCAGGGTCACTATGAGGCATAATTTGAATTCAGGTCTTCTGACTCCAGGTCATACAGTCTATTAACTCTATTACCTAAAAGCCCAATACCAACTCCTCTGTTGTCCTAAGCATCACCACCTTTGGTCTTGTAGAAGTCCACTAAAGAGGTGGAGCAAAGAAGGCAGAGGAAAGGTAAAGACCCTTCTGAGGTCCCACAAATTATCTTCCAAATGACCTTGAAATAATACCTCAAAACAAAATCTGGAGTGACTACCCACAAAGATGGGGTGAAACCATCCCATGACAACATAGAAGTTTGGCAGGAAAAGTCTGCTGCACTGAGAATGGAGTGAAGAATGTCCCAGGAAGGCTATGGTAGTCATGTCTTGGCAAGTCTACAGCAAGCCTTGGGGGCAAGAGGGGTCTCTTCACTGGCACTGGGTACAGGACTCTGCAGCACTGTCCATACTCGGTTGTCACTCCTAGATCCCAGTCCTAGGGCAAGGGGGAGCACTAACACACTAGAGTTTTTGATACAGGGGAGTACAGACCCTGATCACAGTTTCAGGACAGAAAAGAATACATGTGGTTGCTCACAGGCCAGAGCACAGAACAGGAGACTAATAAACTCATGTTTCCTCAGATCACACAACCTTGGAAGAACCAAAAACTTAGAGCTCTCCCAGTACTAGCTCTAAAAACAATTGCACAAAAAACCTGAAGCTTTAGATGGTGCCTTCTCCATCCCAGGAGCATAGCCCTACTTTAATTAAAAGTTAAGAGACAAGAAAAATAAGCAAAAAGAAAAAAAAAGAACCTAACCACAGAAAACTATTAAGGTGACAGGGAAGATCAAAACACAAACTCAGAAGAAAGTAGCAAAATCAAAGTAACTAAATATAAAGCCTCAAAGAAAAATGTGAAGGTCTTAGGCCCAAAAAGAATTCCTGGAAGAGCTCAAAAAGAATTTAAAAAGTTATGTAAGAGAGGCAGAGGAAAAATTGGGAAAAGAAATATGAATGATGCAAAAAAAATTAGGAAAAAATAGTCAACGATTTAGCAAAGGAGATACAAAAAATACTGAAGAAAATAACACCTTGAAAAACAGAAAAAGCCAAATGGTAAATGAGACAAAAAATCCATTGAAGAGAATAACTTCTTAAAAAGCAGAATTGGAATATAGAAAAAAAATGTACAAAAATTTACTAAAGAAAAGAACTTCTTAAAAAGTAAATTAAACAACTGGAAAATGAAGTAAAAAAACTCACTGAAGGAAATTATTCCTTAAACATTAGAATTAGGCAAGTGGAAGCTAATGATTACATGAAACATCAAGAAATAAAAACAAAATCAACATAATGAAAAAAATTGAAGAAAATGTAAAATATTTCATCAGAAAAACAACTGACCTGGAAAACATATCCAAAAGAAAGAATTTAAGAATTATTAGACTACCTGCAAAGCATGATTAAATAAAGAGCCTAGACATCATCTTTTAATAAATTATGAAGGAAAACTGCCCTGATATTCTAGAAGCAGAGGCTGAAATAGAAATTGAAGGAATCTATCAATCACCTCCTGAAAGAGACCCAAACAATTGCCATCACCCCAGCTGGTTTGCTATGCTTGAAAAAATAAACTCTCTTCTTTATTTGATGCTCAGTGACTTCTGAAGGCCTCATTGCACCCCAACATGGAACCTGAGCTGGCTTTAGAGCTGCACTGCTGATCCTTCCTCAACCTCTCCCAAATATGGTTTAAGCAGCACCTCTTCCAGAAAGCTTTTCTTGATCTCTCTAGTTGGCAGAGTCATTGTACCCCCTCATCCTGCCCCCTTATCTACTTTATTATCTATTTATACATGTTCTAGCGCACCACCCCAAGCTCCTGGTGGATGGGGCAGAAAAGAAAAGTCTCTGTATCATCTTCCTTCACTCACAGGTCTTACTGTATTGGTGTTGCTGAATTCCACTAAACCTAAAAAATTTTACCCTTTGCATGAGGTCAACTAAAAGCCCATAATTCAAGATCTCACCTTCCCACTTAAAGACTTCACAGTAACATATGTCAATTCAACATTGAGAGATACTGAGAAATCAAATCCATGAAAATACTGAACTTTTGCATAGGTAAAAACTTGATCATAAAAATGGATGGAGAAAACCTTCTGTTTTTAAATATCTTAAGTAAAACTTTTAAAACAATACTAAACTGTTTGCATCCTTCAGATGGGAGGGGGAGAGGGAAAGTCACAGAATTTCTTGTCTATCCCTCAAGCCCAGACCAGGAAGGAGCCCAGGAAGGAGAGGGTCCTGGGCCAGTGAGCATACCTGTGTGGGTCCGCCGGTGCCGCTGCAGCTCATCACTCCTTGTGAACCTCTTGCCACAGAAGATCCAGTTGCACACAAAGGGCCTCTCTCCAGTGTGCCAGCGCAGGTGGGCCCGCAGGTGGGAGGTTTTGCCGTAAACCTTCCCACATCCTTCAATGTGACAGATGTGCTGCTTCTTTTTGCCTGGCTCGTTAGTGCCTCTATGAAGAACAAAGAATCACTACTAGTTCACTTCCCAAAGGCAGCTCACTGCCACGCAGAAAAATGAATTCAAGGCACTAACTTCCACTATTCTGGTTTGCCTATAGTTGTGGAAGTAACATGAGGCCACAGTTGTGGCAGTAACTCGGAGTCAGCCAAGTTAAAAACAAGAGTTTGGAATTAGGACCAAGTTCTATGTGCCTTCCAGGTGCCAGGCTGTCCTGAGATGACTGGGTTAGGCTAAAGAATGCCTGCCTTCAGGGCATGGAAGAAAGGGCAGGAAGGAAGCTGGCATTCATCAAGTGTCTGTGCTAAGGGCTGAAAACGCATGTACTCTGAGCCTCACAACAACCTCTGGAGGTGGCGGCTACTATTCTGAAGCTGGATTTGATCTCAGCTCTTTCTGAGGCCAGGTCCCTGCTGGTAGTGGCTGTTCCCTCAAACTGGGTGGACCCCTTTGGTTCTGTCTCCCAAGACACCCCTCCCTGCTTCATCCTTTGTAACCCTACCTGATCCTTTGCTTTTGGAGGAAGAACTGCTCCCAGAACCACGTGGTACTGGGAAAAGGAGCTGGCGATCCCTGGGTGACCCCCAGCTCTGCACTCACCGTCCCTCCCCCTCTCGGCAGTTAGGGCAGGAGCAGGCCACTCTCCGCAGCCTCTTGCCAGGTTGCACTTCCTGCTCGGACGTCTGCTGGGCTTGCTGCAACTGAGTGATCTGGTCAGGGCTGACGGCCCCTAACGTGGCATTCGTGAGGCCGCCAACAGCCACTGTCACTGGGGCGATGGTAGCCTGCTGCACTTTCACTCCATCCTGGCCTTGCTGCTGACCTGTTGGGAGAAGATGCCCATCAGAAGCAGCCATCAAAATATGAGGAACCCCCCCCCAAAAAAACGGAGACCCGGGGGCTCGGAGGAGAAGACTTTCCCTCCCAGGCCACCAACGGCCATGGCTGGACAGGGTTTCTTCTAAACTCTGGGTTCTGGATCTCCAAGTCTCCTTCCATTTCTACCGCACAGTCTTACCCAGGAGAGAAAAGAAGGGAAAGAAGGAGCAGGATAAAAGCCGTAAGAAAGACTGAAAAGAGGCTGATGAACCGGCCATCTTGCTGGTAAGGGGAAACCCTGGGAGCGAACTCTCTCACCATCCAGGCTGGTCCCTTGGTCAGGCGGCAGGACAGGGACAGGTTGGGGTCCAGACTGTCCCTTACAGCACTGGCCTGCCTTCCCCAGGATGATACAAGCACACATTTCTAGTCATTCAGGCTGTCAGTCCACAGGCGGGGGAGACAAAGAGAGGCACCAGCCCTCCCCTCCTTAAGGAGCTCCCACTAGAAGGGCTGCCTGCTAGACACTCTGAGCACAGGAGAGAGGAAGGTTGAACAAGGGCTGTTGGGGGGGTGTCTAGAGCCCTTTCAATGTCAGAGCATTTGAGCCTCACAACCAACCCTGAGAGATGATTTTTTTCCTCTGGGTCACTCAGGTAGGGAAGTGTCTGAGGCTGGATCTGAATTCAGGTTTTCCTGACTCCCAGCCCAGTGCTCAGGGCACAACTGGCACTACCTCCTGCCTCTGGATTCAGAAGGAGACCTGAAGGAAGCCAGGGAAGCCAAGAGGCCTGGAGGCCAGCCAGGAGAAAGGCATGGGGTTAGAAGATGGAGGATTCTGTGCTGGGAACAGCAAATGGGCCAGAGTGATCAAATGAGAGATTTGGTGGAAAAGCTTTAAAAATCCAACAGAAGACTCTCTGGAATCCTGGAGATAATAGGAAAGCCTCGGAGATCACGGAGGACAGACAGAAGGACAAGTCAGACCAGCCTTTGGGCAAGTGAGTGGAGGACCCAATGGAATGGAAGGGGAGCTGAGGCTGGGAGAGCAATCCGGAGCAGGCATAATGATCCAGGGAAATGAGGAGGGATGAGACAATCTCCCCTTTTTCCTAAGAGTCACGGATGTCCCAAAGCAAATGACAGAGATTATCACTGAGATGAACAGATTGTGATGAGCCCACACCAAACCCAGGGAGGTGTAAAAGAGGGGCCAAAGAAGATTCTTCTCTTACTGAATTCCTCCCCCCCCCCCCTTCCCATCACCTCCTATGCCTTGCCACAGTCCAACCCTGGATACTCCCACTGGCTGCCTCAGCCATTCCTGCTCAGAGACGGAAGGTCAATGGAGCTGCACGGGCTCACTATAGATGGATTCTCTCCAACCTCAATCCCCAATTCAAACTCTGGGTACTCCCCAGAGAGCCTTCCTCCCCTTTAGCCTCCTTTCGGCCCAATTCTAATCGAGCTGGGCTCACAGAATCCAAGCCTCCCCACCCCTAGAACACCTTGTCATGATTCTGAACATGCTTCCATGTGTCCATGCTGCCTCCTCCAATAGAAAGCCAACATTTCTACAGTAATGTGAGGCTGAAGTGCTTCATCACTGTTGTCTCTGATCCTCACAGCTACTATTATCATCACTGTACAGATGAGGAAATGGAAAGTGAAGAAATTGTGTGATTGGCATCTGTGGCTGGGTGTGAACTCAAGTCTTCCTATGTCCAGGCCCTGAGCTCTGTGGACACATCGGCTCTTTGAGAACTGGGATGACTTCATTTTCTTTTTGTCTGTCTGGCAGGTCTAGCTTAGTGACTGATAGACAGGGGGAGGTACTGAATAAATACTTATTGATAGCTTGGATGAAATTCTGAGGACGAGACATTCTAGTGCCAAAGAAAGGGAGGGGGTAGGTGGGAGCAGTACCTAGGGAGATGAATGCAGGTACCTGGGGAGCTGAAGCCATTCAGATTTTGAAGAGATACAAAAAGAAGGGACAAGACCAGAAATGGCACGTGAATATGCCAGCTGGGCCAGTCTTAAGAGTCTGAATGTTCAAAGTGAACTCTGGCTCAAACACAGTAAGGACCACTGCTCTGGGGAATATTGTATTACTGTGGACAACAGAGAAAGGCAGAAGCGGACAACTCTGACTTTTTTACTCTTCTTGGCCACCAAAAATATTTTTTTAAGGGACCAAAAGATAGTAAGAAGATCAAGCTCTGAAAAGTTCAAATTCCTGTCCCTGGGTAACTCTATGGCAGCATCTTGAAAGAATCAGAAGATGTGATTGCTGAGGCTCAGTGATATTTCAAAGTCTGGAGAATGGAAGAGCCTGGAGAAGAGCAAGAGTGCCAGTGTTCAAGAAAAAGAAGGTCTTGTGATGAATAATGGCACAGTACAACTACAGAATCCATACCCTTAATGAGGCAAGGACTGCATCAGGTGGAGCTTAATAGAATTAGGAGAAGAGAAGGTCTTCACACAAAGTAAAACCTTCTGACCAGAAGTACCAGTCTATGGCTGAGTTTGGAGCCCACCCTAAAACACATTTTCCTTGCCTATGCAGCACATAAGCCTCCACTGGAGCTCTCTAATTGATCTGGATTCCAATAAATCCCTTCAATTCCACAACCAAATCTCCCCCATACCCAACCCTTAGCTGGGGACAGGTGTAGGGAGAAGGGACATAGGGCAAGAGTCCCTTAAAGGGGATAAAGTGTGTGTGTATGTGGCATGGGAGAGCAGTCCTACAAATACATATCCACTTTTGGACCATCTGTTCCCCAGAGATAATTTTCATTACTGGTACTAAGCCTCCAACTCTACAGTATTCTTCTTGCTCTATAAAAGCAAATGAATACCTGAGGGTTGGGCTGTGAGAGGGAGTCAATCCAAGGAAGCTGAGTGTGAAAGCTGGCCCTTCAGTACCAAAGTGAAGGGAGATCTGACCAAAACACCAAGAGAGGGCAAGGGAGACTAAGCTAGGAAGAGACAGGTGCTCTTGGGACCCAAGGGGACTTAACAGACCAGGCCTCTAACTAAACCATGAAGCAATTATTAATCAAATAATTTGTTACTGGTAAAAAAACATAAAGCTCAATCAGTGGAACAAATTAGGTACCAGCTGTTGTGATAACAATTCACTATTTGACAAAAACTGCTGAAAAACTGGATAGTGGTATAGAAGAAATTAGAGTTAAATCAACGCTTCGTACCCTCTAAAAGTATAAGCTCTAAATGGATATATGATTTAGATAGAAAAGGTCACATTATAAAGAAATTAGGAAAAAAATGGAAAACATTTTCCTATCATCTATGAATTAGGAGAAAAATGTATGGCCAAACAAGAAATAGGGAGAAGATCATTGCATTTGATCTGGAGCATTTTTTCATGTTATAAATAAGCCTATATTTCCTCTTTGAAAACGGTCTTTTCATATTTTTCAAACATCTAACAATTGTGAAAGGGCTCTTTTTCTTGTAAATCTAAATCATTTGTTTTTATAACTTGGAAATGAGACCTTTATCAGAGAAAATTACTGCAAAGATATTTTCTAGATGATTCTTTCCCTCTTAATCTTAGTTTTATTAGATTTGTTTATGTACCTTTTTAATTTTAGGTAATTCGGATTGTCCATTTCATCTTTTGTGAAGAAGCAAAGTGAACAAAAAAGAGGGTGAACTTGGGGAGGTGCTCACTGAAAACAAAACATTTGTGAACAGGGAAAGGCAAAAAGGATAAAAAAGAAGAATAAACAGAGGGAAAATTAAGATCAAAGGAAACCCAACACACAATTAGTAATCATAACTAGGAATGAGAATGGAATGAACTCACTCATAAAAGGGAAATGGATAGGAGAATGGATTAAAAACCAGAACCCCACAATATGCTGTCCAGAAGAAACACATTTAAAACAAAGAGACACACACAGTAAAAATAAGAGACTGGAGCAGAATTTACTACACTTTAATTAAAGTAAAAAAAGCAAGGGGTAGCAATCATGATTTTAGAGAAAGCAAAAAATAAAAACTGATCTATCAAAACAGACAAGGAAGGAAATTACATCATGATAAAAGGCACCATAGACAATGAAATGACTTCAATATTAAACATATATGCCATTTGGTGCATCCAGATTCCTAAAGGAAAAGTTATGTAAGTTACAGGCAGAAACAGACAACAAAACTTTACTAGTGGGGGACCTCAACCTTCCCCTCTCAAAAGTAGATAAATCCAACCCCCCCAAAATAAACAAGAAAGGATTTAAAAAGTAAATAGAACTTTAGAAAAGCTGGATATGATTGACCTCTGGAAAAAATTAAATGGGAATAGAAAGGAATACATCTTGTTCTCAGTAGTACATGGCATTTGCATGAAAATAGACCACATAATTTGGCATAAAGCCTCACATCCAAATATAGAAAAGCAGAAATATTAAGTGTATACTTTCCAGATCATAGTGCAATAAAAATTAAACTACAGAGGGCAGCAGAAAGACTAAAAATTAGTTGGAAACTAAACAATCTTATCCTAAAGAATGAATGAGTTCAGAATGAGAATAGATCACAGAAACAATTAACTATTTCTTTAAGGAAAATTACAATGAGGAGATAATGTGTCAAAATTTAACAGTACATCGAGAGAAATTCATAATCTCTTAATGATTACAAAAATATATCAGAGAAAGAGCAGATAAATGAACTGGGCATGCAACTAAAAAGACTAGAAAAAGAACAAATTTTAAATCCCCAATTAAACACAAACTTAGAAATCCTGAAAATCAAGGAAGAGATGAATAATGAAAGTAAGAAAACCATTTAACTAATAAATAAGGAGTTGGGTTTTGTGAAAAAAACAAACAAAAACACAAAATAGATAAATCACTGGTTACCTTGATTAAAAAAGTAAGAAGAAAAACAAATTTCCAATATCAAAAATTATAAAGGGGAAATCACAACCAAAGAAGAAATTAAAGTAATTATTGGAAATTATTATGCTCAACTATATGCCAATAAATCTGTTGACTTAAGTGAAATATTTGAATACTTACAAAAGTATCAACTCCCTAGATTAACAAAAGAGGAAATAGAATACTTAAAAAATCCCACCACATGAAATGGAATTGAACAAACCATCAAAGAACTCCCAAAGAAAAAGGCACCAGGGCCAAAGGGATTCACGAGCAACTCCAATACTATATAAACTATTTAGAAAAATAAGGGAAGAAAAATAAAACTACAAAACAATCTCCTTAATGAATATTGATGCAGAAATTTAAATAAAATACTAGCAAGGAGATTACAACATTTTATCACAAGAATAATAACCATAATCAGGTGGATTTTATACTAGGAATGCTGGAATGATTCAATATTAGGAAAACTATTGGCATAATTAACCACACCAGTAACAAAACCAATAGAAACTATGTGATCATTTCAATAGATGCAGAAAAAGCATTTTTTGTCAATACAACACCAATTACTTGTGAAAACATTGGAATAGGGTTAAAATTTATAGTCATAAGAGATAAGGAAGGAAATTACATCATGATAAAATGCACTTTCTTTAAAATGATAAATCTAATTTTGGGACAAACTAAGACTCCTCCCAATAAGATTAGGGGTAAAGCAAGGATGCCAATTATCACCGCTGTTATTTTAATACTGTACTAGAAATGCTTGCCATAGCAAAAAGAAGAAAAGAAATTTAAGGAATTAGAATAGGCAATGAAGAAACCAAGTTATCACTCTTTGTAGGTAATATGACGGTATACCTAGAGAACTGTAGAGAATCAACCCAAAAAAAAAAAAAAACACCTAACAGAAATAATTAACAACTTTAGCAAAGTTGCAGGATACAAAATAAACCCATATAAACCATCAGCACTTCTATTTATAACCAACAAAATGCAACAGCAAGAGACAGAAAAGTAAATTCAATTGGAAAAACATTCATTGCTTATGTTCAGACCAAGTCAATATGGTGAAAATGACAATCCTACTAAATTAATTTATTTATTCAGTGTCATACCAATCAAACCACCCAAAATTATTTTGTAAAACTAAAAAAATAACAAAATTCATCAGGAAGAACAAAAGGCTGAGAATATCAGGAGAATTAATGAAAACAAATATATAAAGGAAGGAGGCCTGGCTATACCAGATCTCAAACTACACTACAAAGCTAAGTAATCATTAAAGCAATCAGGCACTGCCTAAGAACCAGAGAAGTGGTTCAGTGGAACAGATTAGGTGATCAACACATGGCAGTTAACATTCATAACAACTTAAGTGTTCAATAAACTCAAAGATCCAAGCTTTTGGGAAAAGGCCTTACTATTTTACAAAAACTTCTGGGAAAACTACAACACAGTATACAGAGATTAAATGCAAAAAAGAAACAATCGCATACCATACACCAAGATGAATTCAAAATGGGTACTTGATCTAGAAATAAAAGGTGACACCATAAACAAATCAGAGGAACATGGAAAAGTTTACCTCTCAGACTTATGGACAAGGGAAGAATTTATGACCAAATAAGGCATAGAGAACAGTAAGAAAAAAGAAATAGATAATTTTGATTGAATTAAATTAAAAAGGCTTTGCACAAATAAAACCAATGCAATCTAGATTAGAAGGGAAACAATTTGGAAAAAAAAATTATAGCAAGCATCTCTGACAAAAACTTCATTTCTTAAATATATAGAGAACTGAGTAAAATTTATAAGAATACAAAACATTCACCAATTGAGACATGGTCAAAGGATATGAAAAGGCAGTTCTTAGAAAAGATGAAAACTATCATTATATGAAAAAATGCACCAAATCACTATTGTAGAAATGAAAATTAAAACAACTCTGAGATTTTACTTCACACCTATCAGATTGGCTAACATGATCAAAAAGGAAAATGATGTTTGTTGGACGGTATGTGTGAAAATTGGGACACTAATACACTGTTAGTGGAACTATGAACTGATACAATCATTCTTGAGTTTCGGTCATTGCACAGTGGATTTACGATGGTCAGCTCCGTGCTACAGCGGATAAAGAGTTTCTAGACCTGGAGTCTGAAGACCCAACGTCAAGTCTAGCCTCAAATACTTAACTGTGTGACTCTGGGCAAGACATTTCCCTTTGTGCCTCTTTTCTTCATCTGTAAAATGGAGATAATAATAGTATCTATTTCCTAGAGTTGTGAGGATAAAATGAGATAATATTGTAAAGTACTTTGCAAAACTTAAAGTACTATATAAATGTTAGTTATTACCTTTATTAGTAGAATTTCAGGTCATGAGATCCCACCTAGCCTTCCTATTGCTTGCTTTCCCAAGTCTAAGGTACATGTCAAGTTTTACATAATTTTTCTCTGGAAAATGTGGTCATTTATTACAGAAAAATCTTCCAGTCTGAAACCTAAACAAAAGTGCTTCCATCACTTTCACCTCTTCTATCCCTAGCAACCAGTTTCTCCCCAAGCCTAAGAATGACAGTTAGAGCTAATTTGGGTCTAAATTTCCCCTTGCTGGCAGGATGAGACGACTATTAAGGCAAATTGAGAAGTGCCTAGTTGATCTGTTTTTGGCCCAAAGAAACAAGTAACCTCTCCTGCCATGACTACTGTTATCATACTTCTGTGCCAGGGTAGAGATCTGTTTCCCCAGCCTTTATCGATCTTCTCTCGTCCAGAAGGTCTATAGTATATCCTGACACCAAAATTGCTTCTATTTCTCTCTTCGCTGATGGTCATCAAATTCTCTTTCCTCCATCTTTCCCCCAATTCTGGTTTCCTGGGTTTTTCCACAATTTGATGAACAAGTTTATTCCCCCATTCCTTTGACCTCTCTCGTACTTCATTTCACCAGAGCAGTAGTACATTCGACTATCAGCAGGCAGGACAGACTAGCTTTCACTGGATTTCAAGGTTTATTGGCTAACCAACACTTTCTCCACAGTGTCTGGGTTCATTTTCCTAACCCGACATGAGACCCTTTTCCCATTCATCTCTTGTCAACAGACCCCCTTCCTCCCTGCCTTGGTTACAGAGCAAGAAACTGCAATTCTCAATCATTACTTCTAAAAAGGAAAAGAGAGGAGTGGGAGCAGACAGTCTGGGACAAAGGAATTGTTCTAGTTTGCATCCATTCTTCATAACAGAATCCTTCAGTGAATCCTGGATCTCGGTAATACAGGAGAATGCTGGCTGTAAATACAGTAGACAGATGATATGTTTGGGGCAGCTATGTATCAAATGTATATTTGAGAAGAGAAAAAAGTCTAAAAAGTAGCTAAATTTACGGCTGGGGAAAAGGGAGGACATTTGTCCATCATTCCTGTGTGTGTGTGACCGGCTCCACAAGAGAAAGCACCAACTGTCCTGGGGAATTTGGAAAGTTGAGGTAGACGAAAATTTGGGACAAAAACACACTAAGGCAGGAAGCTCTGGCTGAGTTGGAATGAACAAATAATGTCCCATCAGGGGGAAAACACTGCTTCAGCCCCCTGTATTAGATGCGAGGCCTCAGCGACAGAGAAAGGACCACCACAAAAGATCCCTGTCTGCAAGGAGCTTACGTTCTCCTCTGGCCGTAGGGAAGCGTGCACGAGGTGACTGAAGGAACACTACGGCTGGGGCACCGGAGAAGGCTTTCCACGGAGGTGACATCTGAGCCAAGACTGGGGCAAGATAAGGTTCTCAGAGGCAGAACTGCTGAGCAGTCAAGCGTGCTTCCAGGGAGGGAGAAAAGCGAGAAGAGGCTGGAGAGGGTTCGCTTTTACAGTCGCCGGGCCTTGTGTCATTGGGATTTTGCTCCCCCCAGGAATCTCTCTCCCAGCCTCCCATGTTCCTTCTCACATGACATGCTAATGTACGGAGGATATACATTTTGTGTAGCTCCACCCTCTCTCTCTCTCTCCTCCCAGAAATTCGGCTGGTGGAGGTGGGGTGAGGTGAGACAGAATTTTACTTTTGTTCTTTTTATTTTTTCTACTTCAAATGATTATTAGTAAACTTTATAAAATATAATACTTGGAGTTACTGGATATTAATTTAAATTTTATAGTCTTACTTACATTTACCTATTTTTAGTCTTTTTCTCATTTCACTTTGAATACAATTCTGTAATTACTATTAAACTGCATAGACTTTTACATATTTTAAAATGAGGCAGTTAGGTGGCATTGGGCTTGGAGTCAGGAAGTCCTGAGTTTAAATCTGGTCTTAGACACCTATTAGCTATGTGACCTTGGGCAAGTCACTTAACCTCTGCCTCAAGTTTCTTCCTCTGTAAAATGGTTGTGGTAAGGACCTAATAAGATGTTTGCAAAGAGCTAAGCAAACTGCCTCCTTCATAGTATTTGTTTAATAAATGCTTTCTCCCTCTCTTCCTATTTCATATAACTGTTGATAATTTTTTAAACCCTCAAAATATTTTCTAAAATTTTATCTACAGAAAAGAATTCTATGCAATACAATATGGGAGGGAAATGATGGCAAGGTGAGGGTGCAAAGATGGAACATCAAATGTGGGAAGGAAGGTAAGGTACGGTGAGCTGGAAGGACAGGCTGGGCCCAGGCGGGAGCAAACAGGAGCCCTTGGAGTCTAAGAGGAGGAATCTGGTTCTTCTAGTTGGGCCCGGCAGGCAGTGACGGTGTCACCAAAGCAGGGTGGGCAACGATGCCCGGCTCCCACCGTCCCCGCCAACCCGGCCCACTGACCGCTGCTGCCTGTTCACATGGGCCTCGCCTTGCCTTTCCGCTGCTGCGGCCCAGCCACACCTGCTTTGCTGAGGTTCTTCCTACGTGCCACGTGCCAGGGCAGATGTTGGCTCTGGCTTTGGTATCTTACTTTGCATTTCTCAGTTTGTGTTTGTAGATTGCTTTTCACTTGCAAAGTTTTCTGTGCCTTACAATGCAGGCAGATGAATGAGGAACATCTGCTTGTCCTTCATCCTTGAGAAAGGAGTTTTCTGATCATTCCAGTTAAGGGATACCCCAAACAGAAGGAAACTTTTACTTTTTACAAAATACTGAATGCCGTTCAATGCTATCCCTCAGGAGAATCCTGATCCTTCTTCCAGAAAAGTTCCTATCACTAACTTAGAACAACATGGTTTATTATGAGCAAGTCAAAGGGAAAATGCTGAGTTGTTCTCAGAGAGGAGAACAAAAAGAGAAGGGAGGGTTCATGGGAATGGAAGGGAGGGATCCCCACCCCGAAATCCCCAATCCAATTGGACAGAGCCCCTTCTAAAGCCCAGAATATAGTTTTATCAGAGTGGTGGTGAGGAGGAGCTGTGGGTAAGGCTGTCAAGGGAGGCGTCCATTAGTATATGACAGTGTGGAGGAAACTTTTAATGCTAAAACATAAAAGCCTTGTTCAATAGCCTCCTTTGCGAGGATGATAGGACAGTCAAAACAAAACAGGATGGTATTTGAACAAATGTAAGCATTTCACAGTAGTACAGAAGAACACGGGCATTTTCCTGCTGTCCAGGAATAGAAAATGAACATTCCTTTATTAGTTTAACAAATAACACCCCCCACTCCAATGTGAACTGTAAAGTTCAGGAATGTCCAATATAGAAGAAATACAAACATTTCATACAAGTAATAACAAAATGACTTAAAAAAAGACATCCGTGTATCGTAGATCACTGACTACAGTCACTGTACATAACACCGAGGCATGGCAAGAAAACCGTCTCTGTCGTCAAGGAGGGATGTGGGAGTACAGGGCACATCTACACACACAGAGGAAATTTCATTTTCCATAGATTTATGGCTCTCTGGTTTATTAAGCTGCAAGCCAGAAAATCTGGGCAGGGATTTAATTTTCTCTGGTACGGAATCCTTCAGCAGTCTGATGAAGTCTTCGGTCTCTCTCTCTCAGGCTGATGTTTTTAAATGCCTAAAAGAATATGCTGCACCTTAAAATAACAAAGGAAGTCAAGTACATAGGATGTCCCAAAAGTTTTACTGATGTTTTATGCTCTAATATCTAATAATAATAATAATAATAATAATAAGCATCTAATAAGTGACTGAAATGCAATTTATATATTACATAGATGTGTACACACACATGTATGATAAGAAATCACAAACCTCATGCGAAGAATCTCTGAGTTTGGCCTAGAAAAGGAGGGCAATGAGAAGAGGATGGGAAGTGGCCAGTCTAAAGGGTCCCAAACTGAGATCAGACCCGAAGAATCCCATTTATGCAACTGCTGTTCAAAGTTCAGTGCGAAGCTCCTGGCCTACCGCTAAGTGCGTATCATCAGAGAAGATGAGCACAGCTCGGCCTCGACGATCTACAGGAAAGCAGAGGAGGAGCCACCCCCCCCCAAAGACCCCAAACATGAACAAAGTTAAAATGAACACCCCCACAGCCATCTTGGATAGTTTTTACCCCTCTTTGCTTAACTGCGTGCACTGCCAGGGTTTCTCTTTTAGTTAACCAAAATGTCATGTTTCGTCTCTCCACATTCCGCACCTCGTGGCCCTCTGAAGAAAGGCGCTTCCTAAAGGCCGTCCTCCGGACGATCCACGCATTCCCACCACAGTCAAGGCCTTCAGCTATCCAGTTTTAAGAACTTAACGCCAAGATTCCCAATTAATGGAGAAGATCATGAACAGCCTCCCCCAAAGGAAAGGGCTGTGGAGTGCCAAGTCGGAGCTCCTGCCCTGGTGGAGTCTTGCCGAGATGTCTGGCAGGAATCGCGGGGCCCTTTCCTGAGGACCCCACAAAGGCGCGACGCAGAGAACAGGAGATCTCACGGCCGGCACCAAACTGGGCTTTGTTTTTTTTTAACCCTGGCCTTCTGCCTTAGGATCAATAGATGGCATTCCAAGAGCAGGAAGGGAGAGGCAATGGAGGGAAACACATCTTAGCACAATATAGTTTGTCTTTTTTTAAAAAACAAAACTCTTACCTTTACCTTAGAATCAATACTGTGAATCGGCTCCAAGGCAAAAGACCAATCCAGGCTAAGCAATGAGGGTTAAGTGATTTGTCAAGGCTAAGAAATATGGGAGTTTAGATTTGAATCCAGAACTTCCTGTCTCTCAGACTGGCTCTCAGTCCTTGAGCCACCTCGCTGCCCCCTCCCACACACAGCCTAGTTTTAAAGGCTCTCCTTTCCAGCAAGGTGTCTCCCACGTTTCCTTCATAAAGACACAGAGAGAATTTCTCAATGATCTTCAACTATTAATATCAGAAGAGCCATAAGACATGCTCACCAAGCATGAAGCCTGGAAGCAGGAAGACATCCTCCTGGGTTCAAATCTAGCCTCGGACATTGACTAGCTGTGTGACTCTGAGCAAGTCACTTAACTCTTTTGCCTCAATTTCCTCATCTGCAAAAACAACTGGAGAAGGAAATGGCCAACCTCTCCAGTATCTCTGCCAAGAAAACCCCAGATGAAGCCACAGAGAATCAGACAGACTGAAATGACTGCCATGGGTCAGACTTAAAGTTGCCAAGGTTGACTGTGCTTGAGGACAGGAGGAACAGGGCCAGTCAGTGAGCCACAGTCTCAGCGCTGGGGAGGGGCCAAGAGCCCTCCTCTGGGATTCTGCAACAGGCACCCCGCAAGCGAGGACGAGGAATGCATGAACAGAAGACACACACTGAGCCGGGAACAGCAACAAAACACAATCTGCCACCGAAAACTCAGGAGACGATACGGACACATGAAAGGGGCTGTTAGGAATGGGCAGGTTAACTCTATGCATGTTTTAAGATAAATTATTAGTAATTTAATTTATGGCTTTATGGCATTTTTATTGAAGTGTCTGGGTGATAATTACTGAGGCAGAATAAACACTAAAAAGCTAACAGTAGCAATTGGCGTTTATACGACTTAAGAGTTTGCGAAGTGCTTCAGCTGCTTGTCTCGCTGTGCTCTTCTCTCTTTCTAAACCCTGACCTTCCTCTTAGCCTCAATCCTCGGAAGTGATTCCAAGGCAGAAGAGAGTCAGAGCTGCTCCCTCTCACTGGGCTCTTCTAAGAACCTGCTTCCATTTTACAGACCCCCCCAAGTTGATGTCAGCAGCACCTCAATGGCCCATTTCGCCTCCATCAGCAGGGGGAGTGGGTGTGCTCGGAGGGGTGACAGCCGTGTCTGGTCACACAGGAAGGTGCACGTTTAGTGCTTTGTAGCACATTTTAGGGAGGGCGTTAGGGGGCTGGTGAAGGGTTTTAAGAACACACCATGTGGGGCAGAAGCATTGGAGAATGCTTAGCTGAGAAGCAAAAAGCCATCTGGGGGCACAAGGCCTGTCTTGGGTCCTTGTTCTGCCTGACGTGGGCAAACAAGCAAGAATCCTGGGTAGAAGTGATGGACGACCTGGGCCTCAAACAGAAATCTGTCTCTTCTGAATTTCATCCTTACTGTTAGGGGTAGGGGTCACCTCTTAGTCACTCAGTCTCACAATCCTGGGGTCACTCTCAACTCCTTTGGCCTTTCCTTCACCCCCAGCACTTGGCCCAGGGCCTGGCACATAGCAGGAGCTTAATTAATGTTCACTCCCAGTCAAGGCTTATTCTCACTTCCAAACCTGGGCACTGTCCTTCACAATACCTCCCACCTCACAAAGCCACAACCCTAGCTCAGGCCCCATCATTTCTTGCCTGGATTATTTCAAGAGATCCCTAATTGGTCTCTACCTCAAGTATTTCTGCTCTAATTCAAAGTGATTTTGCTAAAACATTGACCTGGTAGCTCATCCCCTGCTCCAGGAGTTCCAATGGCTCCCTATTACCTCATCTAATCCTACAGGACCCCCTTTTCCTGGCTGCCCCCAACCCCTTTCCCTACTTCCATGTTGTCTCCTTAGAATGTAAACTCCTTGAGGCCAAGGCATGTTTTTGTCTCTCTCTGTTACCCTGCAACTCAGCATGGTGCCTGGCACACATCAGTGCTTAATAAAAGGCCACTGACTTGAAGGGTAAGAAAACTTGCCAAATGGACAATGGGCTGCTTCGTTGGAGTTCTTCAAGCTCAGGCTGGATGCAGGTTGTGTTTCCTGCAGAAGGAATCCCTCCTCAGCTGCTAGGCAGACTGGCTGCTCTCTGAATGCCCTTCAGAGGCTGAGCCACGGATTCCTGGTTGAGTCTCTCCATTGATTCTCCTTCTGCAGCTCCAGAACCAACCTCAGGCTTCTTCCTAACACATTTCTTCCACTGAGCATGTCTCTAAAAGGTTCCCATGTACACACAGCCCCCTAATACTCCCAGAGCTTTCTTGGGTTCATTCATTAGCACCATAATCTGATCAGATTAGTGAATTCTCACCTTGAAGGGCAGAAGGAAGGTGACTTTCCAGAAATAACAGGAAACAAACAGGAACAAAAGAAGGCGAGAAGGAAGCTCACCAGAACCAATCCATCACCCCCTATTTCTGAGTAGTGGAGGCAACAACCAAGGAGGGAGGAGACCCAAATCAGGAGGCCACCTGGGCCTCCAGGCTCTGGGAATGGAACAGAGAGTACATTTTACTCACCTCCAAGGTCAGCTACTCTTTGGAGGATAGAACCCATTTGTATGTTAATGAGATGAGTCAACCCACAGGTACTGAATTCAATCTTTATTTTTGCCTAAAAAGACAGTTAGGTTTGTACATAAAGAACTAAAAAAGGACTGCCTGTGTCTCCTATGCTTTTACCTCCTGGGAGACGGTTAGCTCAGCTCTTATATTTTACAGATGAGGAAATCAAGACTTAGAGTTAAGTGACTTGTTCAAGGTCACACAAAATGTCCTTCTTAAAATGTGGGACCAAGAGGGAGCCTAAGATTCAGGATGTGATCTGATTAACCCAGAATATAACAGGAGTTAGTGCTTCCCATGATCTGGACACTCTTAACGCTCCCTAGGATTGTATTAGCTTATTTAGTAGCAGCTATATCCCATTGCCATGAAACCTGAAGGCCATTTTATTTGTGGGTATATATATATATATATATAAAAAA
>NC_058134.1:13111243-13135183 GCF_016433145.1 Gracilinanus agilis | reverse complement strand
CCCCCCCCCCACTCTCTTAATTACCTTATGGTGATTCTCTTGAGTTCTGTGTTTGGGCAGCAAACTCTTTAAGTCCGTTTTTTCATTATAAATGCTTGGAAGTCTTCAATTTTATTGAATGACCATACTTTTCCCTACAAAAACATACTCAGTTTTGCTGCTGATTCTAGGTTGTAGACCTAGTTCTCTTGCTTTCTGGAATATTGTATTCTATGCCTTTTGGTCCTTCAATGTAGATGCAGCCAGATCCTATGTTGTCCTAACTGTGGTTTCCTGGTATCTGAATGACTTCTTCTTAGCAGCTTGAAATATTTTTCCTTGGTCTGGTAGTTTTTGAATTTGGCTAGAATATTCCTGGAAGTTGTCAGTTGTGGATTAAATATAGAAGGTGATCTGTGGATTCTTTCAATTTCCACTTTTCCCTCTTGTTCAAGAATGTCAGGTCAGTTTTCTTGGATAATTTCCTGTGGGATGATGTCCATTTTTTTTTCTTTTGTCATTATGTTCCCGTAGACCAATAATTCTTAAATTGTCTCTTTGAGATCTGTTCTCCAGACTTTTGTTGTATCAATGAGGTATTTCATATTCTCCTCAAAATTTTCATTTTTTTAAATTTTGTTTTATATATTCTTGCTGCCTTGTGAAGTCATTTGCTTCTAGTTGTTGAGTTTTATTTTTTAAAGACTGAATTTCATCCCTGGCTTTTTGGTCATCCTTCTCCTTTTGGTCTGGTTTTCTTTGTAGGTCATCTTTTGCCTTCTTTGCTTCATTTTCAAGCTGGCCAATTCTGGCTTTTAAGACTTTATTTTCTTGTTTTAGTTCATGTATTTCCTTTTTTCCAATTGTCTTCTGCCTCTTTTGATTGCTTTTTGAGTTCCTGAAGTTCTTGAGTTAATTGAATTTTTGAGATCTTCCAAAGCCTGTGTCCAATTTGCCGAAGTTTCATGATCTTCTATTTCATTTGCTGTTTTTTTGCTTCCTGGAAAGAAGCTGTCAATTGTAATTTCTTTTCTCTTTGTTGTTTACTCAGATTTTTTCCTTTTTTGTTCTGCCAGTTTAAGCAGATGGATTTAATGAGCTTTAATGAAAGATCTTTCCCCAGCTGGCAATGGAGGTTTGTTGTTACGTTCTCTGCAGTCTATGGGGAAGGGGTGTTGGAGCTTACCTGCCCTCTGATGACTTCTTGTCTGTCCAATGGATGGAATTAAGCCTGGATGGGATTAGTCTGTATTGCTTAATGTGCCTTGAGGCTAAAACCTCAAGAAAGGAAAACAAAAAATGGAGGGGGGAATGACAAGATGGAGTGTTTTTGCTGAGCTGTCTAGTGGTAGGGTTCCCCTGCTCTGTCCTGCTTTAGAACTGGTGTTCATTCCTCTCAATGTGCTCTGTTCTCTATCTCAGTGTTGTAAAGCAAGTGGGTCTGAAGCTTTGCTCCATCTAAGCCACCATCTTCCAAACATTTTTGCTGTGTTTCTTTGGTTTTCTCCTCTAGCCACCTTCCTGGTGCCTGTGTTTAACTCCCCGAGTCTGGCGCCAGCAAGGCCCTCTTTCTGGGCTGGTGCATCCACCTGCCCAGAGATTTCAGGGGCTGCTAGAGACTCCACACAGCCCGTGGGGGAGGGGTCCTGAGATTCCCCTTCTATACTCTGAGACTCAATAGTTCAAAAATTCAAGCCTTTTTCTTGGCATACCTCTTGAGCTGTCCAGCAGTAGGATCCCCACTTTCTCTATCCTGTTGTTAGATTTCGTCCTCTTTCTTCTCGAAGCGCTTTGTTTTCTATCTTGGTGTGGAAAAGGTGTGGAAGTTTTAAGATATGCTATCTAAGCAACCATGTTCCCAGAATCCCCCAATAGTGCTACTTTTGAGAGAAACAGGGAGGTTTGGTAAACTGTTGGATAGGGTGGAGTAGGGGTTTGGGGAGAAACAATAACTTCTATTTTGAACATGATGAGTTTGAGACATCTTTGGGACATCTAATTTGAAATGTCCAAGAGGCAGTTGGTAATGCTGGGCTGAAGAGGTCACCAGGAAAGAAAAGTGTAGGAGAAGAGCCCACTTTTGGGTGCCAGCAAAAGAAACCAAGGCAGATAGAGAGAAGGAGAATCAAGAGAAAAGTCTCATAAAAACTTACGAGAGGGGACTATATTTCTAGCTGTCAAATGCAGCAGAGGATCAAAAGGACAATGACTGAAAGAAAACCATCAAAATCCTTGATCTACTAAAGCACATGAAATACCTGTATTGATATAGGACCTCTCCAAGGTCCTATAATAATCAATTAACAAGAGTTCCATAAAGATATAATGAACAGGGGCAGCTAGATAACTCAGTGGATAGAATATCAGGCCTGGAAACAGGAAGTCCTGGGTTCTAATCTGGCCTCAGACAATTCCTAGCTGTGTGATCATAGGCAAATCACTCAACCCCAGTTGCCTAGCCCTTGCCACTCTTCTGCCTTGGAACTGATATTAATTTTCAGTGTCTCCCTCTCCCTCTCTCCCCCTCCCTCCTTCTCTTTCTTCTTCCTTTCTTCCTCCCTTCCTTCCTATCACTGGGAATGGTTGTTATTTACAGTTGTTTGCTGTAAAGTATTCCTGCTTTGTACAGTGTTCTCCAAGTTCTGCTTAATTCACTCTCTATGTCGTTCAGAGCTCCTCCTACTTATCATTTTTTACAGCACAATAGTATAGTAGTATTCTATTACAATCATATACTATTACCTACTCAGCCATTCCCTAGCTGATGGGTATCAGCTCCCTTTCCAAATCTTTGCCTTCTTAGTTGCTTTAAATATTTTTATACATATAGGTCCTTCCCTTTTTTGGTTTTTTAATCTCTTTGGGATACAAACCTAGCAATGGTATTGCTGGGTCAAAGAGTATGTGATGTTTTATAGCCCTTTGGGCATAGGTTCAAATTGCTCTCCTGAATGACTAAGTTCATAACTCCCCAAACAATGCAAATATGTACCACCTTTCCTATATCTCCTTCAAGTTTTGTCATTTTCCTTTTTCTATTATAATAGCCAATGTGATAGGTGTGGAGTGATACCTCAGACTTGCTTAAATGTACATTTCTCTAAGTAATAGTGATGTAGAGCATTGTTGGCATCAACTGGGGAATGATGTATTCTTATATATTCAACTCATTTCTTTATGTATCTGAGTGATGAAGCCTTTATTAGAGAAACTTATAAAATTTCTTTTTTGCACCATTAGGATTATTGTTTATTACTTTCCATCCTATTTATCCCTGTTTAGTTTCTGACCTCCCCCTCCCACCTATTTGCCCTCTTTTTTATCAATCCCACCCCCTTCTCTTATTTCCTTCACCTCCTACTTTCCTGTAGGGTAATATAGTTTTCTCTACTCATCATTGTGTAAGTTCTTACCTCACTGAAACAGTTCTGATGAGAGTAAGGTTCCCATGCTTCCCTCCCCCAACTCCATCTTCCCCTCCACTGTGAATGCTTTCATGCCTCTTTTATATGCAATAATTTGCCCCATTCTATTTTTCCTTTCTCTCTCTTCCCAATGAATTTCTCTTTCTTATGCCTTAATTTAGTTTTATTTTTTATATTATCTCATCATATTCAACTCACATCCTCACCCTCTATGTATTACTACTTCTAATTGTCCTATTAATGACAAAGTTTTTTGGGTAACAAGAATCATCACCCCATATAGGGATGTACACAGTTTAACCTTATTGAATGGTCTTTCGATTTTTCTTTCCTGTTTACCTTTTTGTAATTCTCTTGAGTCTTATTTTTGAGAGTCAAATTTTCCATTCAGCTCTGTTATTTTCATTAGGTATGTTTGAAAGTCTTCCCTTTCACTGAATACTCATTTTTCCCCCTAAAAGATTATGCTCAGTCTTCCTGGGTAAGTGATTCTTGGCTGAAGTTCTAGTTCCTTTGACCCTCTGGAATATCATATTTCAAGCCCTCCAATCCTTTAATGTAGAAGCTGCTACCTGTAATAATATCTCCTTGACTGGGGTGATCATTCTATTTTGTCCTCTGGGTCCAGGATATAAGCAATTTTCCTTGATGATTTCTTAAAAGATGATGGCTAAGCTCTTTTTTTTATCATGGCTTTCAGATAGTTCAATAATTTTTTAAAATCATCAATGAGTTTATTTTAACATCCTTTTCAAGGAATCTCTTACACACAATGTTGTTTTTTAATTTTGTTCTTCATTCATAGGACAAAACTGTAAATAATATTAACAAAATTGCATAAATATAAATAATAAAAATAATGAAATTAGTCCTTACTCTTCTAGTTGAGCTAAATACATAAAGTAAACTAGAGGCTGCTATCCAGAATGCACTACTGTAAAAAAGAGAAAAAAAACAACAACAAACAACCTATTAATTCAAATAGAATCATGTATTTTTTATCATATCTATTCTTTCCATTTCACTTCTCCTCCCACCATTGGTCAATTTCCTATCATCTCACATTTGCATAAATAGAATAATCTTCCATACTCCTGAATATCTTCTTTCTTCAATTCTTCTTTCACAGAAATGTCAGGATTATCTTTTCTCAAGTCCCATATATATCATGTCACTTAAATTAGTCCAATAATTCTTAAATTATCTTTCCTGGATTTATTTTCAAGATCAGTTGTTTTTTCCGTGATATATTTCACATTTTCTTTCATTTTTTCATTATTTTGACTTTCTTTGATTGTTTCTTGATGTCACATGGCATCATTAGCTTCCACTTGCCCAATTCTAATTTTTAGGACATGATTTTCTTGTGTGAGCTTTTGTATCTCCTTTTCCATTTGGCCAATTCTACTTTGGAAAGAGTTCTTTTCCTCAGTGAATTTTTGTACCCTTTTTTTTCAAAGGGCCAATTTTGTCTTTCAAGAAGTTTTCCTCTTTGGTACATTTTTTGTATCTCCATTTGGCCAATTTTTTTTAAAGAATTTGTTCTCTACTTTGGATTTTTGTGCTTTGGATTTTTGTGCCTCTTTTACCAATTGGTCTATTCTGGTTTTTTACTGTCTTAACTTCTTCAGTATTTTCTGTACCTCTTTTACTAAACTGTTGACTCTTTTTTTTTTTTTTTTTTTTTTTAATTTTAAACCCTTAACTTCTGTGTATTGACTTATAGGTGGAAGATTGGTAAGGGTAGGCAATGGGGGTCAAGTGACTTGCCCAGGGTCACACAGCTGGGAAGTGTCTGAGGCCGGATTTGAACCTAGGACCTCCTGTCTCTAGGCCTGGCTCTCAATCCACTGAGCTACCCTGCTGCCCCCTGTTGACTCTTTTTTCATAATTTTCATGTATCACTCTCATTTTTGTTTCCCAATTTTTCTTCTACTTCTCTTATTTGATTTTTAAAATCCTTTTTTAGCTCTTCCACTAATTTTCTTTGGGATTAACAGCAATTCATATTTTTCTCAAAGGTTTTGGATACAGCAGTATTGACTTCATTGTCTTCTTCTAGTTTGAGTTTACCCTCTCATCAAAATAACTTTCTTTGTTCAGTTTCTTTTCTTTTTGTTTGCTCGTTGTCCTGCCTTTTTCTTTTCTTTTAGTTAAAAAAAACACCTCTTGGGGGCAGCTGGATGGCTCAGTGGATTGAGGGGCAGGCCTAGAGACAGGAGGTCCTGGGTTCAAATCCGGCCTCAGACACTTCCTAGCTATGTGACCCTGGGCAAGTCACTTAACCCTCATTGCCCAGCCCTGTAACAAACAAAATTAATATACAAGGATATATATAAAAAAAGATATTAAGGTTTACAAATTTAAAAAAAAACACCTCTTAAAGGTGGGCTCCATAACTATGGTTAAGAGAGCACTGTTCTAAGCTTCAGGTTCTTTTTCAGCTGTCTTCATAGTTGGCGCTAGGGATCTATCTGCTTTCAGTGCTTCCAAGGTGGTATGATATAAAAAGAGTTTTTTTTTCATACTCTCCTGGCCTGTGCTCTGATCTGGGTGTAACACCAAGCACTTTACCCCTTGGAACTATGACCAGGGTCCCGTGCTCCTTTGCAGCTACAAGTGCTGGTATATGGTAGAGTTCCTTCTCACCCTACAACTGTACCCCAGGGCTACAACCTAGTTCTGCTTAGGGTCAATACAAGAGTCTTGCACACAGCACCAGCAAAGAGATTCCTATAATCTTCTTCTGAGCAGTTGCCTGACTCCCTTACTATCTACGGCTGAGAGTTCCAGAAGCTTTGGCTGATGCTTGAGTTGCACCCAAAACCTTTTGCCTCAGTGGGGCCTGCCCTGGTGAGCCGTGCTCTACCTTCACCCCAATGTGCTAGATCCCTTGTGCTGGTCCTCTAAGCTCTTATGGGCTGAAAATTTATTTAACCTTCTCTTTTCCTGGTTTATGCTGCTCCAGAATTCATTTTGAGGCACTATATTATAGGGTTTTAGAGATTAATTTGGTAGAAATCTGATGGGTCCCTGTACCTTCTCTGCCATCTTGGTTCTACCCAAGATTACCCTAATTTCAAATCTACTCTTAATCCATGAATATTTATGTGTGTATATGCATACATATAAACATGCAGATACATAACCATGAGAAGGGGAGAGAGAAAGAGTGAAAGAGTGTATATAAATATACTAGCTAGCATTTATATAGTGCTTTAAAATTTACAAAGTACTTTGCCATCTTGATCTCATTTGATCCTCACAGTAACCCTAGAAGGTGGATGCTATAATTATTTCCATTTATAAAGGAGGAAATTGAGTCAGAGGTTAAGTGACTTGCTTAGGTCACACAGTTGAAAAGTGTCTAAAGATGGATTTGAACTCAGATCTTTCTGGGTCCTGGACCAATCCTCTTTTACTGTATCCAGGTGTCTGTATATATACTTTGTAAAGGATATAAACAAACAGTTCTCCAAAACAGAATCACAAAGTAATAACATTCATATGAAGAAATGTTCCAATTTTCATCTTACACCCCGCAAATTTGAAGGTGACATAATATAAGAAGTCATTGTGGAAAAGTTGAAGAAAGAAGGGCATAGTAGTGCATTATTAGTGGAACTGTGAATCAGTATGACCATTATGGAAAGTAATTTGGAGGTATGCAAATAAGTGACTAAAACATCTATAGTCTTTGGCCCAGAGACTCCTTTACTAATTACATACATAAAGGAGGTCATCAATAAAAAGCACATCCCCCCCTACACTGAATATCCATGCACCATTTTTTGGTGGAAGCAAAGACCTAGAAATAAAGTAGCCCCCATCAATGGAGGAAATGCTAAATGCATGATGTTAAATGGAATGGAATGGAATGGAACTGCCCTTGAAGAAATGTCATGTGTGATAACTATAGAGAAAATTGGACAGATCTCCATGAATAACAGAGTGAAGTCAGCAGAGTCAAGAAAACAGTCTACACAACGACTATAACAAGGAAATGGAAGGAACCACAAAATAATCATATGTAAATGCTACAAGTTGCAGTGTATTATGGTCATGGAATACTGTTGTGCTACAGGAAATGACAAACAGAAGGATTTCAGAAAGACTCATATGAACCAGGAGGACACCATACCCAAGAAGAGCAATAGTATATGATCATTTATGAATAACCCAGCTATTCTCAGCAACACAGTGATCCAGGACAGTTCAGTCCCAGAGATTCAGAGTAAAAAATGCCATCTACCTCCAGAGAAAGAATGGATAGAATCTGAATGTTGATCAAACAAAACTATATTTCACTTTCTCTTCTTTTTTTGTTTCAGATCTCTTCCTCAAAATGACTAATATAGAAAAATGTTTTTCATGATTACAAATGTAAAATCTATATCAGATTGTTTACCATCTCAGGGAGGGGGGAGAGATGGCAGGAAGAGAGATAATTTGAAATTTAAATTTTTTTCCAAAAAATGAATGTTAGATTTGGGATTGTGGAAGATGATGAAATAGGAAGTGAAGCTTCCTTGACCTACTAACACCCCCCAAAAAACAACCAAAAATAGATACATAGAATCAATACTAAAACAGCAAAAACAGACAAGAGTCAGGAGTGAAGCTGAAGAGCCAGTGTTAACTAGAGAGGAAGGTTTTTGACTTCTCTGGCCTCAGTCCCAACTGCTGCAGGTCCTTGGGGCAGGAACAGACTAAACAAAATGGAATCAACAACCAGCCACCTCATCTTGTTTTCTGAGCCTCAGAGCCTGCAAGCCTGAAGATACCCCTGGAATCTAAACATAGAGGACCCCTAGAGCAGCTGTGTCTGATGAAGTAACATATTCCAACACACTAGAAATCCCAGGACTTCAGCAAAAAGGAAATAATTAAGTTTATTGGCCTGGTTGTTAAAATTTCAAAAAATAAAATAAAATGAACAAGAAAAAGAGAAAGAACCTAACTGTTGATAGCTATTATATGGATAGAGAAGACTTTGGCTCTCATCTCAAATTCAAAGGTAAAAGAAGTAAAAACCCCTACTTCAAAAAAGTAAAGAAATACAATAAATAGCCACAAGTTCAAAAAGAGATTTTTTTGGAAGAGCTTTAAAAAGTCTTCAAAAAAGCAAATAAGAAAGGGTAAGGAAAAATTAGAAAAAAAGAGTAATGCAAGAAAATCAAGAAAATTATGAAAAGATCACCTAAATGGAAAAAGAGATTCAGAAACTCACTGAAGAAAATAATATATTAAGAACTAGAACTGGACAAGGGGAAACTAATGATTTCCTAAGACAACAGAAAAAACAAAGCAAAATCAAAAGAAAGAAATAATAGAATATAAAACATCTCATCACAAAAACAACTAACCTAGAAAACAGAACAAGAAGAGATAATATAAGAATAGCTAAACTCCTAGAAATTTACAATGAAAATAAGTTTAGAGACCATACTGCAAGAAATCAACAAGAAAAACTGTCCCGAAATTCTAGAATCAAAGGGCAAAACAGAAATAGTCTCCCAATCACTACAGAGACCCCAAAAGATGAAAATGCACAAGAACATCATTGCTGAAGGTTCCCTAGCTCCCAGGTTAAGAAGAAAATACTACAAGTAATAAGAAAAAGAAATACAATCTAAATACCAATGAACTATAGTCAGAATAACATAAGCCTTAGCAGTCATGACATTAAAACAACAAAGGATATGGAATGCAGCATTTTGTATAGCAAAAAGATATTATAAAAGGTAAAAAATGGACATTTAATGAACTAAAGGAGTTTTAACTTCCTATGGAAAAATCCAGAACTCAACAGAAAATTTGATTTATGAGAATGATACAAAACTAATGAAAGACTATTCATAAGTAATCTAAAAATTCAAATTGTTTGATGTGAGAAAATGTCATCTATGGCCCCTGGGAATGGCATCATTGCCTGGGTACTTTGAAGGGTATACATGGATGGAAGACATGAGATCAAGGTGAATATAATGTAATGAGACTTGACCAGGAGGAGGTAGGGTGGAATGGTCATCTCATATGGGACAGGAATGACTGGAGGAACTGCCATGGAGAAGGGGAACAGGGGGTGCAAAAGCTGGTAGTCCTAGAACCCAATTCTCATTAGAACTGGGATTAAAGAGAGAACAACATACACAATTAGAAGAGTAAAAATCTTAATGTACAGAGAAACAGGAAGGAAAGGGAATAGAACAAGGAGGAGGGACTGAGGGTATAAGAGGAAGAAGGGTGGGTTAAGAGAAAGGAAGGCAAAAGAATAAGTAAAAGGAGTGGTAGCTAGAGGGGAGTACATCTCTAGTAGTGGAGTAAGATGAGGGGAAGGGGGGGTATTTTTAGAATCAAACTCATCAAGAAGTAGGAGGTCACAATTGGGGAGATAAGGAAGGAAGGAATTTTTGGAAAACTAAGTAGAAAAAGAATTAAAAGGTAAGAGGGAAGGGACAAGGGAGAGACCTTTGGAAAGGTGGGTAAATCTCAAACTAGGAGGGCAAGGGGTGAGGACAAGGAAGGATTTTTGGGAAGGAGTGTAAATTAGAGAGGTATTGGTCAAAGGAAATTGGACATCTAAGGAGGAATATGACATAAAGAAAGAGGGGCAGTCAAACAGGGAAGAGTAATGGAGAAGGAAATGCATAGCTAGTAACTGACACTTTATGTAAATGGTATGAGTTCATCCATGGGAAGATAATGGATAGAAGAAAGGATAAAAACCAGGACCTGACAAGAAATCTACTGAAAATGAGAGACATATAAAATGAAGGTGAGAAGCTAGAGCAGAATATACTATGCCTTAGTTGATCCAGAGAAAGCAGGGGTAGTAGTCATGATCTCTGACAGAACTGGGGTAAAACAGATATAACCGGAAGGGACGAATAGGGTAACCATATTATATTTGGGCATACTATGGCATTATTAATATTATACCTGTATGCATCAAGAGTTATAGCATCAGGATTTTTAAAGGAAAAACTAAATGAGATCAGATGGAAATAGTTAACAAAATAATAATGGGAGGGGACTTTAATTTTCCCCTCTTAGAACTAGATATATCTAACCAAAAATTAATAAGAAATAAAGGAGATGAACAGAACCTTAGATAAGTTAATGACAGATATGTGAAGAGCCCCCCCATACCTGCATTAGGCTAGTAGAGCTATATCTGAACATATACATAACCCAAACATAGTTTCTAGTGGGATAAAATGGTCTAGAGCAGTGATGGGCAAACTATGGCCCCCTGAAATGTTGCAACATTATTCCTAATCTGACAAATACAATGAGTAGGATACAACACAATGAAACTTCGAAAGAGTTGCCTTAGAAACAGACTGACAGATGATCATTTCCTTTACTTTGGCCTCCATTTAAAAAGTTTGCTCAACACTAGTCTAGAGAGCTTAAATATCCTATTAAAAGTCTTTCTTTAACACTCATATTATGTAATCCTGAATTCCTGAGGAGTTGTGGCATTAGCACAAAAGTTTCACTAAATATCACCAAGCTGGAAAGATTTGGTTTTGGAAAGCAAATGGTTGGGACAATAGATATTGTCTACTGCTTAAGGACCAATCTAACTAAATATGGCTTTGTATGTTACCTGAGAACCAGATGGGTCAAGCTGATCAAGTTAAATGATGAAAGGAATATAAAAGAAACAGGCCTAATATTACACTACTAGAACAGCTGTGAATTGTTTTTTAGAAAACAAGAAGGAAATATACATTGTTATAAAGCTGTTTATGCTCACTGACCTAGGGATCCCATTACTAGGAATAGGCCCTAAGGACATTATTGAGAGGGTAAAAAGCTGTGTGTGTATGAAAATATTCATGGAAGCTTTGTATGAAATGACAAAATAACTGGAAATAATATAGATACAATGACCATGAGAAATGTTTGAATAGATTGTAATATCTGAATGTAATGAATTGTATTTATATTATTAGAAATGACAAATATTAGAAACATAAAGAAAATAAGGGAAATATATGAAGAAACGAAAAGAGAATAAGAATAATACATACTATGATTACATTTAAGAAAAAATAGCAGCCAAAAAAATCAAGAGAAAAAGTATCTAAGTTAAGCAAATCCAAAGATAATTCAAAAGCAGCACATATATTAGCACACATATATAATTTACAGATTTTAAAAAACAAACTATAAACAAGGTGGAGTTTGTTGTTTTGCACATAATTTTTTATGTATTTGTTTATGTAAATGTTTTCTGTTGGTAGCGGTGACGGTATTTAAGTATATAATAAAAAAATGGAAAAAAAGAATGTTAAAAATTATTTTTACGTAATTGGGGGAAAGAAATTATTATTTTTTAAAAAAATAAATGTTACAAAATTACAAAAAACAAAATGGCCTCAAACATTGCATATTTCATAATTTTTCTTATGTACCCATCTGTTTTGCTGAAAAATTATTCTTTTTTTCTATGAAAAAAATATTCCTTGTTATATGGGATGACTCACTGGACCTGAGGGGAAATGCGGTCATAAAATAGTAATCAATAAAAATTTATTTTTTAGAAATGAAATCATTGCTAACTTTGGCGGTAGCAATTTCAGTTAAGGGATGAGATTGGAAACCATTTGGAGAAGAGTTTAGGAGGGAGAGCAGAGGACGTGGGTCAACAAAATGCCTTTGTCTAGAAGTGTGATGAGAGAAAGGCAAGATAAAAGTCTGAGAGGATGGCTAGGTCTAGTGAAGGTTTTTTTAAGGATGCGAGTCTAGAGCATGTGTGAAGGAAATAGGAAAGGGCCTAACAGAGAAGGAAAGACTGAAGATTTTAGAGAAGTTCTACTGAGGAAGTAACTGGCTGAAGAAGAGGGGAGGGAATGTGGATGGAGGGCTGGCCACTTCATTACCATAGACAAAGGTAAAGGAGGGAAGACTGTATATGTGGTGGGGCAATGCTAAGGGGTTCTGCAGTGAAGAGAATGGGAGAAGGAGCAGTTCCATTCAGGTTGGGAACAGCGCCCATGGGAAATGAGGCAGTCAATTAGGGAGGGATAAAATGATCGCCTTGCTACAGTGAGTTTTCTATCAATCACCCTGCATAAAGGAGAATCAGGAACAGAATACACAGATGTATAGCAAGAGAAGAGGTAAAGGGACAACGTATATGGAAAATTGACCTTGTAAACAGGAAACCTTGGGGTCAGCTCCTAATAGACACCTCTGGGAGGTGTGGTCCTAGACAACAAATTTTACCTTTAAGTTACCACTAACTTCCCAAGATTATAAGCTGCAGAGAAAGTTCAGATCTGCTAATATGAGGGAAATCTCCTGCCTGGGAATTCATCATATAAATGAAATCATAGGTTCAAGTTCTCTTACCACAGATGTTTCAAAATGGGAGCCACTGTCTCTAAATTATCTTTTAGAGCTTTGAAAAATGTATGTTCAAAGGGGAAAATATAGTATCGTATTCACTAGAGATTCAAATGAGATATGGCATACAAAGTTCTTTGCAACTCTTCAAATGATGCATAAATGTAATCATTAAAATTATTCATTCAATTAAGACATTTATTAAGTGACTACTGTGTACAAAGACACTGCCAGGCAATAGGGATACAAAGATTAAAAATAAAAAGCCAGCTTTCAAGAGTTGACTTTCTTTTTTAATAGGACTGAACCTATGACCATAAAAAGATAAAGTAGAAAGTAAAGCAAAAGCAAATTCAAGAGTATGAGAGCCAAACAGGAGAGGTGGGAGTGTGTGACCTATACTGTGAAGGAAGCTTGGGACTGATTCTGCTAGTCTGAAGCTGGGACATCCTGGTGCTAAGGCAGGAGATGGAGGCTCACCCAGAGGAAACAGCAAGTAGGCCATGCTGCATTAGAGAGACTTCAGAGAGCCAGTTTGGTCGGATTAATAAGATTAAATAGATTTGCCTTCTCCAATGACACTGTATACATGTGCCAGAAAAGATTTAAAGCAAAAGATCCTTTTTACAAAGACAGAAATTATGTCAGTATTTTAAGGATATAATTTGTCATTATTCCTTAGTAAAGTTAGAAAGTCAAAATGAGTTCCCCAGCTAGCTTTATTAAGTATTAGGTATACTTTAACAGCTCAATAATTTCCCACCAATATCTTAGTACCCTTGTTGTGAGATCTTCTCTTATTCTTCAGAAACCATCAGTATCCCGAACTCTCTCTGCATGGATGCAAAGAGGTTCTACTTTATACACTTTCCTCTATAACAAATGACTGATGAGGTCTTAAGAGAATTCCTTTGTGATTATGGAGAAAAAAAGGAATATACTATGAAGAAAAATAGCATCAACATATGAATGTACAGACGTAGGAAGGTTCACACATTTAAATAAAATCTCAAATGAGGAAATTTCAACATATAAGATGAGGGAATTCTGGCATATTAATCGCTCTGGGTGAAAAATTGTCCAAAAGGGTGGCCTTGGCAATGCAGTAGCTAAATGTACTGGCAAGGTTTTCAAATTGAGTGTTAATTTGAATGGATCCCTCCCTCAGGTACTTGTTTTCACCTACAAGGAAGAGCTAGCTGCCTCTCAGGTTCCTAAGCTCTGATGCTACAATGTCCCTGCCTTCATGCTTCAATTCCCTAGGGAGGAAAAGAGAAGCAGAGAAAAGTTTTGAAGAATCATCACTGCTGAATTCACAAGCTTGAACTTTCCTGGTGTGAAAATCAAATTAATCTTCTTGAGAGTCAAGCTTCCTTGGTTCTCAGAGTGGTTCTGTCACTAAGGAATTGCATGACTGAATTGGCAGGTCCAAAGCCCTTTGAGTCTGAGCTCCTTTATCTATGAAGTCATGGGGTTGGATAAGATTCTAAGGTCTAAGATCCTTCTAGTCCCAATTTGGCCACTTTGTGGGGGAAATGCTGATGAACAAAATTTGAGAAATTAAATCTAGGTCTTCCAAATATGTCACCAATAACATTAAGCTGCTAGAATATAAGCGCAGCTTAAAAACAAGATGACAAATTGCTCCTGACTTTAAGATAAACAGCTCTAGTCAATAAACAAATTTAAGCCATAAAATCTCATGTTTCTAAGTATGTCCAGTCACAGAAGTTCACCTCCTCTGACTTGCTCCGTAAAGCCTCTGGCCACTAGAAGGTACTGTGGAAACAGGCAGTTAGCTGATCTTCCCTTTCAGCCAAGAGTCCCTAACTCTTGGCTACATCTCTTCCCTTAGAGACAAGCCAAAGGTAAACTGATGCTGTTAAAACTGCTACATTATTTACTCTCTAGGAACTCTGGGCTTACAACTAAGACAAGATTTTAACACTTACAACTTTCTCTTGTACATAAGAAATGTTCATTAGATTTTTGTTTGTTTATTTGTTTTTGTTATATCTCTTAATCCCTTTGAAAATTTAAAGTGGAATGGGGAAAGGGAAGGGTGTATTCAACTAAGTATGATGAAAAAGATGATAATGATAACAATAACTACATAGAACTTGCTGTGTGGCAGACATTGTGCTAAAGGCTTAAATTATTCTCTAATCCAATCCTTACAACAACCTTACAAATAAGTGCTATTATTATTCCCATTTGTAGAGGAGGAAACCGGAACAGGCAGAGATGAGGTAACTTGCCCAGGGTCATGGGTTTAAATTCAAGTCTTCTGGACTCTAGGCCCAGCTCTCTCTCCAGAGCTGCCCCAAAATGCCCTCTCTGAGATTCAGTCAACTGTACTACTACAGGACCCAGGGAGGAAATGTGGTTAAGTATCCTCACTCAGGTAGAAGCCAGGCTCTTATATACAATAGTAAGGAATCAAATCCCTGAATCAGATCAATCCCTCATTCCCAAAGAGAGCTACGCAAACATCATCCAGGTTGGATTTGAGTTACAGTCATTCTCCTTCTCTCAATTCAGACTTTCTCTGCTTTCTCAATGGTATCCTTTACTCCTATTTGGACTTTGACTGCCAGCACACCAAAAGAGTATGCAGAGGCCTGAAGACCATCTTGTATTTCTTTTTGTTTCATGGGCTATGATGGCCAATGAGGGTAACCTCTTCCATAGTACTAAGCCTCTTACCTGAGAGGTTCCTAGAAAGATGCTGTCTGTACCTATGATCATCCTCATTGCCCAGTAAGCACTGGGTTTGTGATCAATCACCTGACATTGCCTTAGAGGGACCAGGTAACCTTTCTGCTATGATGAATGGTTCACAATATTATTAATAATGTGCTCTAATTTGAGGTTAATGAAGGCAGAATTTCAAGATAAACCCTCCCTTCTCCAAATCAAATTAAGTTCATCTACTTTTAGACTCAATATGGAGTTATCAGTTTAAACCACATTCAACACAAGGAATCCAGAACCCTCAAAGCATCTGTGGCAAGGAACACCAAAAATAGATCTCAGGATTCTAAGGGTCTTGGGGTCTTGAAGGTTATCGAGTCTGGAGGAGGAAATCAAACCCAAAGAGAGAAAGTGACTTGCATAGCCTAATAGGTCAGCAGAGGCTGGCTGTGGGTCCCTAGGAGTCTTTCTGGAGAGCCCCAGGACATTCTTCTAGCAGCTGCCTCCTATCTCTGCCTCCATCCACAAACAAGAGCATCACTAGCCTGCAATCAGCACAGTGACATGAGTTTGAAAGTGAGTTTTTTTCTACGTATCTTGGGGCCCAGTCAAAGGGTGTACACTTAGCAAGTCTTCCTAAAAATCCTTTTCTAAAATGTCCTTAATTGGTCATGAGCACCATCAAGCTTCAGATGATTCAGGTTCTCCATCTCAGTGACATCCTTGCCTCTTCATTTTTCTCTCACACCCCACACCCATCCATTCAGTTGCTAAGTCTTATGTATTCTCCCACTGAAAAATCCCTCACATCTGGTTTTCTCTGCATTCCCACCACAATTGTCCTCATTCAAGTCCTTATCACCTCTCCACTAGATTGCTGCAAAATCCTCCTCATTGGCTCCTTCGGCCTCTGATCTTTTTTCACTCCCATCCATCTTCCCAAAATCGGTCAAAAGGATGTTTTTAAAGCACCAATCAGAACTTGCACTGTCCCATTGGTTCCACAAGACTCTAGGATCAAATGCAAACTCCTCTTGGCATAGAAAGCCTTTCACAACTCAACTATAATCTGTCACTGCAGGCTTCTTTACATGACTCCATCTTCACATACTCTATGTTCAACTCAAACTGGCTGCTGCCTTGTAACTCACATTTGATCTCCCCCACTTGCTATCTACTTTATTTGGCACAAGTTGTATGTAGCTCTAGGCCTGGAATGCCCCCATCCCATTTGCCTCCATGTCTTAGAATTCACAGCTTTCTGCCAAGCTGCCTCCCACATAAGGCCTTTGCACCTCTCCCTAATACTTATGTGTACTGTTTTCCCCCTCCAATGGAACATGAATTCCTATTTTAGTTTTATACTAAGAAATGGACTAATCTCTCCATATTTGAACCAGAGAAGATACCACTGCTAGATATATATTCCAAGGAATTGACATATACTAAAATATGTATGTCAATATTTTTTGCAGTTACAAAGAATTATAATAAAGTTGTGCCTCCATCAATTGGTGAACAGCTAAACAAGAGTGTTGTACTTTGTGAAGATAATGGGAACATCATTGCACCCTAAGAAATGATGAATATTTAGAATACAGAGAAGCATGTGAAGATTTAATGTGAATGGATACAAAATGAATCATTCAACAAGCAATTAAGTGCTTCTTACGTTCTAGGTACTGTGCTGGGGAAAGAACAATGGTCACTACAATATAAGTGAAAAGAATAACTAACCTTCCTCTACTGAATGCAAACAATTCCATGGTCCACACTGGGCTCTGATTATGGATGAGAAATATTACAGATGTGGTCAGATGCTGATGATGTGTGGCTTAGTTATGTTGAATTATTTTCTTTTTTCTTATTCTCTGCAGAGAAGGGCTATCTGGCATGGACAGCACAAAAGAGGATATATTTGGAAATGAAGCTGAAATAATATGGAGAAACTTTTTGTATTTTAAAAGTACTGATAGACTTTTGGAAAAAAAAATGCAAGCTCTTTGAGAGCCAGTCCTTCTTCATTTCTGTGCCTGTATGTCCAGGGCCTACTATAGTGCTTACTCTACAGCAGGCCCCACATGAATGCATTTGATTAACTGAGCACATCATTTATACATCTGATATAGCTTAGTACCTACTTGTATTCTCAGTGCTTAATACAGTTCTAGACAAAGGGAAAATGCTTAAATACTTCTTTATTCATTTTTAAACCTTCTCTAATAATTTTGTTTAACAAATAAAATTTACAGTGCACAAGAAAATCTGAAATTCTCATTCACATTTTCAAATGAGTAAATGGAACAATTTTGTAACTGCAAAATTCAATATGAAAGTCAGTTATCCCTAATATTTGTATAGAAGGCTGATTGTAAATTCCTGAAGGGTGTTCCTTCCCATACCTGTACCCTATAGTGCTTTATCTGTAACTTGGTGTGGAGGCCAATGTGATCAGCATCACCTCGGGACAGCCTGAAGGAAGCTGGCAGGCAGATCAGCACAAGGCTTATGTGGAATAAAGCAAGAACGGCAAGCTGCCCTTCAACAACAGGAGCCCCTCTCCCAGAGGGTCTAAATGCTCTTTTGTCCCCTACTCAGAATGAACTCCAGTGCAACTCACCTTAGGTTGCTCACATTTCAAAAAGGAAGATGACAAGGCTCTGTTCTAAGGTATGCCACCCCCACCCCAAGAAATCTCAGCACTGGTCCAACTGTAAACTGTACCTACTTGTCTGACAAATAGATCAATAAGTATTTATTAGGGATCTCCTAGGTGTTAGGCACTGGGCTAGACACTGGGGATACAAGAACAAAAAAGCAAAACCATATCTATTCACAAGAAGCTTACATTCTAATGGGAGAGAGAGGCACATATAAATATTATATATATATAAACATATATATGTATATACACACGTATACACATATAAATATGAAGTGAGTAGATACAAATGGATCATAGATACACATACAAAGTAGTTAAATACAAGCAAGCTTGGGAGGAAGGGCACCAGCAGTCAGGGGGATCAGGAAAGATGTCATACAGAAGAATGATGTCTAAATTATCTTAAAGGGAGAAAAGTCCTTGATGAGGTTAAAGGAAGGAAAGAAGAAAGGAAGGAAAGCATTTCAGACCTGGAGAACCACCAGGGCAGACATTCAGGGACCAGAGGAAAAGCCAGTTTGGCTGGTATACAGAGTGAATATTCATGCTGGGAATCAGTGTCCAAAGAGACCAGAAAGATGGGTTTGAGCCCAGTAGTAAAGGAGGGCCTTAAAAGCAAAATAGAAGTAGGTTTATTTTGTCCTAGAGGCAAAAGGTGATCACTGGAGTTGAGTGAATAGGGGAGTCTCATCTGAGCTTAAGGCAAATGGCTCTCGCAGTAGTAGAATGGACTGAAGTTGGGAGAGACTTGGAGCAGAAGACCAAGAGGAGGCTGAAGCAATATTCTGGGCAAGAGGTGATGAGGGCATGAATAGACGTAGTGAGTGGAGAGAAGGGGATCTGGAGAAAAATGTTGCAAAGGGAAGGATCGGTGAGATCTGACAATCATTTGGCTATGTTGGGTGAAAGGCAGAGAGTTGAGGATTATGGGAAATTCTGAAGAGCTAATTCGGAAGAACAATAATGGTGTATTGTACATTGCTAATGCTTTCAAGTTATAAGAGTTAAGAAACATCCTAGGAAACTTTGGAAAAATTCCAAAATCTTTGGCTACATATGTTGTTTTTAGCACTCAAAACCCCCCTGTAGTATGAACTTAAAACAAATGCTTCAGATACTTCAATGAAACTATATAAAAGAGTACATAGAGGAGTTCTTAAAAGTCAACCGACATTTACTTATGCAACAAGGCAAAGAGAATGGATTAAAATAGTAGTTTTAAGTACAACAGCTTTTACTCCCATGGGTATCAATGATTCAAAAACATTTTCATGCTTTGCTCTGAGCAGGACATGAGGAAGGAAGCTTCAGAAGGCAAGATGACTTCACTAAGCTTCATGAAGGTGTCTATTATTCATTTTTGTTTCTCCAGAGTGCCTTTTTATGTAGTAGACATTCAAATACTTCTTCAGTGAATGAATATCCACCTGGTAATAGTTCATTCAAACCCTATATAACTTCATCTCTTATAGGCATCCAACAATTTATCACTTACAGTAAGATAATCAGTAGCCCGTACTAGAGGTACACCCTCAAAGATTAACTTTTGACAAGAACAGGAAACACTCTCGTCCAACCTCCTAAATAGGACTCATGCCATAGGGAACACATTCGATGGTCACAAACAACTCAAATTTATAAGTTGCTGAGAGGTTTACAAAGTGTTTTGTGTACATTATCCTATTTGAGTCATGAAAAAAGCAGATTATTAAGTAAAATTTTCAACTCCAGCCAGACTGAGTTGCAAACGCACTCAATGCTGCTACCCTTTATATTAATTTCAGACTGTGTCTAAAAAGTGGGTAATGAAACCAAGGACTTCAAATACAAAAGGTGAATTTTCAACCAGAAAAGAATTGCATCCATACATTTTTGGTTCACTTTTTTCAAGAGAAAGATTACTAAACATGATAATATTAATTTCAAGGACTTATCAAAATGGGGCTCCTTATCTAAAATGATTGAATATATTATTATAATAAAGGCACTAAGGACTCCATTAATTCAGAATTTACCTGTTGGGTTCAAGTTTATGTTCCCTAAGAAAACTACTTCTTAGATTAAAATATTAATTTGTACTAAGGGTGGTAGGTCAAGTTTAAAATACTAAACAGAATTTCCCAAGGACATTTACATGCAAACTAATTACAAATCCAACCTATTAAGGAAAACAGGTTTGCCCAGAAGGCTTCTACTAGTGCCCAGCAGCAAGAGTCTGAATAGATTTAGTTAACTTTTAAAAGTTACCAAATTCCATTTTTGGACAAAATATCCCCAACTTCATACTAACCTTCTTTTCTTTGGCTACTACAAATTAGAGAAGTCTTCTGCGCTTCCTACCACAATGAAATACTGAAGAAGAAACCAGAGTCCTACTCGTAGGATGTCAACATAGTCAGATACACAATGACAGAGCTTGACTGAAGACAGAATTCTGTAAATCCAGCCTGTTTGGGGATAGCCCTACCCTATCTACTGCAATGATGAAATTTTCCCAACCTCCATTTTGGCAGAAAAATTATCATAGAAGTTTATCCAAAAATCTGCAGCTAAATCTGGTAGCTTCTCCCACCTGCTGCCATTTGTTGATTTCAGAGGACAACTCAGGGCAAGGAAGCCCAGAGGCATGGACAACCGAACAACGAAACATGAGCCATCCCGGCCAACTTTAAATGTGTTCTGTGACCTGATATCAGAGGAGTCTTCAAAGTCCCCAACACACAATGAATCCCAGTTATTTTCCTCCTCCATTCTCCACTGTGCACTCTCAAGTTATGAGTGGAGGCTGAACTCTTTGCCTACAATTGCTCAACAATGAACATCAAGCTTGGAGGAGAAAGCCAGTGCTTAGACTGGGAATGTTATAAATGGATCCAGAACTCCAAACTCTCTTAACAATCTTTCCAGTCCCTGTGCTGCAAAGAAAAAAAGAGAAAAATCCTGAATAAGGAGAATCCTGCCAAGGTGAAGTGGGCACAACAGCCTTTAGGGACAAAGTTGAAGGAGTTAGTAGAGTTTTCAGATTTATTTGTACTCAAAATCTTTCTGCTCCCCCCTAACAAACAGAAGAATTAGCAATTCTCAACAACCTCTGCAATTCTGACAAATGCCTAAAGTGACCGAAGGCGATGTGGTCTGTCTGGGACTTACCGGCCACACTAGTGATTGTCACTGGAACTCCCTGCACTTGGACACCCGCAGCCCCCAGGTTGGCCACGCTCACCGTCTGAAGGTTAGGCACGGATGCAAGCTGGGCAGTGTTCAATGTTATTGGGGCCCCAGCCACAGCCACTGGGGCAATCTGGGCAAGAGCTGTGCCACCACTTGAAGACACTGGGGTGATGGTGAGTTGTTGGGGTAAGCCAGCATTCTGAACTTGCAAATTGGGAAGGCTCTGAATGTTCTGAACCTGCACAGTCTGCCAACTGATCTGCCCTGATGGGGTTAAGGTTGGTGCTCGGATAAGCACCTGAGTTGGACTTACAGCCTGAAGCTGGACGTTCTGCAGAGGCTGCTGCTGGATGGTCTGTAGGGTCTGTCCTGACTGCAGCTGAAATGACTGGGGTGGGATGGCCTGAATAATCTGCTGCTGAGGCTGCTGGATCTGGATCTGCTGCAAAATGGGCTGCCCTACAATCTGCACCTGTTGGAGGGAGCTGGCCTGTTCCTGCTGTGGTGCCGCAGCCGTGTTCTGAAGGCCATTAGGTTGCAGCTGACCAGAGTTCTGGGCTTCTGATTCGGGGGCAGGGGGCTGAGGCTCTTCCAAGGCCCGTTCTGAAGCACTGGCATACTGGCCCGAATCCACTGAACTCACTAAGGGGTCACTACTGGTCAGAGTTGTTGAAACGGTGGACGCTGGGCAGGTGGTGGAGGAGGAGGAGGGTGACTCGGGCATGGTACTACTAGCAGAAGCAGTGGTGGTAGGGGGCGTTGGGGTCGGGGTGGACACTAACTGATTCCCATTGGGTGCCCCGCCATCGGCAGCAGACTGGCCCATTTGGCCAGATCCACCCCCAGCAGCCACGTTGTTGATCACAGGCAAGGCTAGAGTCACTCCTCCAATATTGATAGGTAAAGTGGTCACAACCTGAGCCTGAGCACCTGGAATTGTCTGTAGCTGCAACGGGATGGAGACCCCAGGCCGAATTTGGACGGGCACCGTCTGGTTTGCCAGGTTTTGAGCAAGAATATTCCCAGAAGCTGTCCTGTTAGCAGCCGTAAGGATCGCTTGATTATTCCCTGCAGGAATGAGCTGGATTTGACCCTGCAAATCCTGCAGGGATGTGGCATTGCCCGGGTTGATCTGGATCTGCTGGCCTTCCACAGCCTGCAGTTGGGGTATCACTTGGTACTGGACATTGCCGCTGGGGTTCTGGACCTGTATGACCTGGAACTGGCCTGAAGAGGAGGAGGAAGAGGAGGAAGGCTGGCTGGGCTTGGCCTTGGTCGGGGAGTTGCTCTCATTGGCGCTGCTGGCGGAGCTGGCAGAACTCGATGCCGCCTGAGACACGTTATTCTCCTTCGAGGAGGGAGGTGTAGCAGTGACCAGTTGCCAAGCATTTCCCGCGAGCTGAGTGGTCACCAGCTCCAGTTGCTGGGGCTGATTCTGAAGCTGCACCAGCCCCTGGCTTGGGTCAATGATAATCTGCTGCTGCCCTGAAGCTTGATTTTCACCAGGAGTCCCTATTTTGCTGCAAGTGGCTGCCAGGAGAGCCAGAGGAGAAGGCTGAGAGTCCTGCCCACAGAGGGGATGGGAAGAAAAGGGGCGGGTTTAGTAGAGGCCAGGAGGGGGAGATATTTTTTTTTTTTGACAGTTCTAAATATCAAAACCTACTCAGGAAGTGGCAGAAATCAAAGAGTGCTTTGAACACAAGAGTTAGAGACCTGAGAAGCCTGAATGAGGAAGTGGGACCTTCTGTGACCTGAGCTCTAACTAGAGGGTCAATCACTGGAAAGTTTCTGGGGGCAGGGGAGACTACTTAAAAAAACAAAACTCTTGGGGGGGGGATCTCCCTCCAGGGCTTTTAGATGTTAAATGTTAAACCAGCCACAGGAGCCAGAAGCCCCAGCATCCAGAAGCACATAACCCTACACTTACCAGCCGCCCCCAACCCTACACCCTGGGGGAGATGCTTCTAACCAGCTCCCAGTTCCCACTGCAGGGAGGCAGCTGCCCCTTCCCCGGGGGGTTGGTGGGGGAAGGAGGGAGCTTTACCTGGGAACCTGAGGTTTTGGCTTTTTTATTGTTGTTCTCCGGCTCAGAGGTCTTCCCTCCTTCGGGGGCCATGGCAGCCCCAGCGGCTGCCCCGGCCACTGCTGCTGCAGGGGGGACCTCGTCCTCCTCCTCCTTCTTCTGATCTGCAAAAGTCCCCACCAGTTTGATTAGTGGGGAGCTCGCCATGGGAGTAGAGCTGCTTCCATGCCCCTGTGCAGTTATTGGGGTTCAACATGGGGGTGGGGTCCCTTCCTCCTCAGTTGTTGGAGTCCCTCCCCTTGGCCCCCCGCCGTTCTCTGGTCCCTCCCTCGGCCCCCCGCCGTTCTCGGGGTCCATCCTCCGGATGGGGTCCCACGGTCGGCCCCCCGCCGTTCTCGGGGTCCATCCTCCAGATGGGGTCCCACTGTCCCCCACCCCCCTCCGCGGTTCTCGGGGTCCATCATCCGGGTGGGGTCCCTCCCTCCCCGGGGCGGGCGGCACAGCGGCAGCGGGCAGGCGGGCGGGCCCGGCCGGCGGGGAGGAGGGCCGAGCGCTCGGAACGTGGTTGGAAACCCGACCCCTCGGCTCCAGAGCAACACCCAGAAGGCGGCGGCAGCCGGGCT
>NC_058134.1:13054723-13101587 GCF_016433145.1 Gracilinanus agilis | reverse complement strand
CTCCTAGCGGGCTTCTTATTGGACGAGACCCAAGTGACGCGTGCTGATTGGCGGGGACGGGAGGGCGGGAGCGGAGGGGGCCGGCGCGAGGCGGTCTGGCCGTTGTCGTGCTGTAACGGCTCGTGACGGCAGCGGGGAAGGCCGCGCTCGCGCGCGCTCAGGAGAAATTGCGCGGGGACGCGCGCGCGCTCAGGAGGGGGCGGCGGCCGAGCCGGCCCGGCTAGGCGGGCACGCACGCACGCACGCACGCCGCCGCGCGCCGCAAGCACGAGAGCGCGAGCGGGGGGCGGGGCGGGCAGGAGCGGGCGCGCGGCAGGGGCGGCGCGCAGGCGGGCGGCAGGGCGGGGCCGGCTGAGGTGGGAGGTGAATGGGCCGAGAGGAGCGGCGGGGTCGGTAGGGACCTCGGCCTATCCTGGAGAGGCCCGCCCCGCCGCTGGAGACAAGCAGCCAGGCCCCCTCTGGCCCCTGGGGAAACTGAGGTTGAGCCGGAAAGTGATTTGCGCTGTGAATTGCTGGGCGAGGTTGAGGGTTCAAGATCCTGGAGGCCAGTCCACGTTCTAGGTCTTTTCCAGATCTAGAGATCCAGATCCATCTTACAGTCTAGAGACTCTTTCCTTAGACCCCCGGGGTGCATGAGGCGCAGGGAGACCTATCCCTTCCTTTTCCGAAGCGAGAAACTGAGGCACGGCGGGCTAGAGGGGGCTGCCGCGGTGTCTGAGCCAGGAGGTGGCCATAGCCCTGTCCCCAAGCCTGCCGGTTTCCTCGCCCTTGAAGGGGGTTTTCCTAGGCTGGCCAAGGAGAAAGAGGAAGCTCAGGCTGTAGGGGCCTGTTTCAACAGGAGCTATGGGGCAGGTGAAGCCGACCTTCTTGGTCACCCGAGACCTGAGTCACGGAGGTTCTAGGATCCTGGGGCTGGGACCCACATTAGATCCCTCTTCTCCCTCCCTTCACCCCCCCCCCCCCACTTTACAGGTGCCAGGCAGCCAGAGGAGCTCAGGATCGATAGACCTCCCTTAGTGGACCCTAAACCAGACCCTAAATTGTCCTCAGGACTACCAGAATAGGACCCACGTTAAAGCCTCTCCTACACAACCCCCAGTTTACAGGTGGGGGGAGCAGATTCTCTGTTCCTCAGAATTCTCAAGTGATCCATCCATCCCTGGCCATCTCTCTTCTGGCTGGAGCAGTGTGGTACAAAGGCAGGAGCCAAGCACTCAGAATCCTCGGACTCCCAGGTTCTTCTACTGCTGAGTTAGCCTGAGACCCCTCGAGGCCACGTCTTGTTGCTTCTCTACTAACACAACCTGGAACTAGAGGATCAAATTAGGGACTTGGTGTTCAATTTTCATTTTATTTGTAAAAACCCCAAAGTTAAACAGCAAATAAAAGGATCATTTCCATATACTTTGTAGAACAAGAGAGGCTTATGCTTGAGATTCTGAATAATACTGGATACAGAGCTTGCTTTTCGGTATAAGTTCTATAGTATATAATAAATTCAGCTCCTAACTCCTGAAGCTGTCCTTCCGTGGCTGTGATTCCTTTTGCCCTTCATTGAAGTAATTTATATATAGTGATGGTTTGACTTTAAAGCCTTAAATATTTCTCTCAATACATAAAATTACAACAGAAATCAACTATATTTAAAGATACCCCAATTTTTTAAAATTCCTGGACCACAGCACAGTGCCTGGCAAATATAGAGAGGGCTTCATGTATGTTGACTTTATATGAATATCTCTCCCTTAAACTGCCACTTATGCAAGTGCAAGATTTTATGAAAAGTTATTCAAAGCAATGTACCAAACACAATGAAAACATAGCCCCCACCCCTATAAAATTTAAAAGCCTACAGGTAGTTTGGAAGAGATCAGAGAAGAAAGAATTAATGATTGATTCCAAAAGAAGGCTTGTCCTTACACAGAGGCAATATTTGAGTTTAATGGGCCTTAAAAGACAGGGAGGTGGAAGGGCAGCTATTGCAGGCAGAGGCAACATTGCAATGAGAGGACCAGAATCCAGAAAGAATCAGACCTGTACAAGGGACAGGGAATAGGCCTGTTTGGTTGGAGCCTTGCCCAGGCGTGGGGGCGTAGCCAAGGTGATGTCATGGAATACAATTAGTTCTCTCTTTTTCATTTTATGGAGCTATAGGCTTTACAAAACACTTTCTCCTATATTATCTCTTTTGATCTTTACTACCAGCAGGGCAGGTGTTATCCTCCTTGTTTGCAGATGAGCAAACAGGCCCATGAGATGAAGTAACTTGTCTGAAGTTCCCTGACTAGAAAGTGGTGGAGAAAAGCTAGACTGGCATCTTCTAATTGCCAGGCCAGTTCTTGTAGGAGTGAATAAATGAACAAGTGAAGGAGCCCTTATTGAGCGCTGGGGACACAAATAGAAAAGTCAGGGCCTGCTCTCAAAGTGCCTCCAATCTGATGGGAGAGACAATGTCTCATAAAGCTTTCAGTTCCAAGACAGATGGAAAGATTCCCTGGCCCTTAGTGCTACAGCAAAGTAGGTTGTAATTCATCTTCTTCTGTGTCACCTTTACTGAAGAAAACATTTTAATTTCTGCTGTTGAACTGTTTGACAGAGGCAAGGACTTTGGTGATGAAAACATTTTTTTTCCTGGGTCTTCATTAGCTGTGGCTGCAACTCCTCTAGCAGCAGTTACCAGATCATCTCTCTTCTGGGCTTGTTTCCCTGGGCTGATAGTGAGGGGGATGGGGCAAGGAACAGGCCTGAAGGTCTGCCTGGTGCTGTCACTTCTAGGGCTCTTGGGCTTACCTGTCCCACATTGCCTCTTGCCTGTCCTTCAGGAAGCCCCTGCCCCACTGCTTCAGCTAGGCTGGTTTGCCTTCTCCATTTACTCAAATCCTCGGTGCTTTTGGAACACTGGTACAATACTTTTGTAAAGGCTCAAAAATCTTCCCCTCTTCTGAGAGCCTACCCAGTTCCTTGCTTAAACCTAGCCCCACCAAAACCCAGAATTCGCCATATTGACAACCATTTCCTGATATTTGCTAGAGTGAGTAAGAGATGAAGCATTTTCCCCTTTTTGTTCAGATAATGGCAACATTGGCACAAGGCAAGTTGTTTCTGCAAAACAAAATTATTCCAATAAGGAATTACATCATGCTATCTCTGCCACTGAGTGTGCCTATGCTCTGCCAGAGAATTCAACCTCTAGAAGTTTCTGCTGAACTGGAAGGGCTTCAAGTATGATGGGTGATTGGTATATGTATGTAGAAAGATAGCCATGTATATGTACATGGAGGCAGGCAGAATGGATATATCCATACATGTGTGTATAGCTGTAGTTGGAGAATTCCCTCCTGCAAAGTTCAGAGAAAGTCCATGGAGAAGAGACTGATTGACTCTCAAAGACTATTAAGCCACAGAGAGATCTATGAAAGGGACAGAAGCATTCTAAAATGGGCACTTGGGTATATGCCCACTTTGATCTTAGATATAAGAGAAAATGGGAGTAAGGATACAGGAATTAAACACTGGTCTACAATACTCTGCTGCCTCATTTGCCAGGAGGCCAGACCATTATTGACGCTATTCTCTTGACTTATCACCAAAGATTGGACTCTGGGAATGACCTGGCAAATAGTCCATTCAATGATGAAGCTAGTACATTATTACCTAACTGTGATTTGCCCATGCATTGGGCTAGTTTTTGTTCACTCCCACCCGTCACCCCCAGTTAATGAGAAGATGCTGCTGACCTCATTACTGAAGTATTGTTTTTGATTATTGTGCTTGGCTATTATAGTTAGCTTGTGACAACTGAAAGTGATCAAGGATTATGCTTCCCTACATAAAAGTTAAGAATTGGGCTGAAGCCTGAGAAATGATGTGGAACTATCATTTAGCACACACCCTCCCAAGGGGTGGAGATGATAGAAAGATTGAATAGGATGCTTAATACCCAAGTCCTGATTTGAATTGAGGGAATGCCAAACAAGAAGTCAACAAGCTAAGGGCTAGGGTTACAAAGAAAAAGAAAAATAGTTCTTGCCCTCAAGGAGATTACATTCTAATAGAGGAAACTCTGTAAATATAGTTACACCATCTGCAAAATGAAGAAATTGGATTAGATGATCTCCAAATCCTCATTCAAGTATATATTCTTGATTTGAAGTAAAAAACACCTAAGTTCATATCCCACCTTGAACACTTATTAGATGTGTGATTATGAGAAAGTCATACGCCACAGGATTTAGAACCAGAGGGTAACTTAGAAATCTTTTGTTCAACCATTGTCTTATTTTTCCAGATAAGGAGGCTGAAGTGACCTCCCTGAAGCTGGACAGTTCATTTCAAAAGCAGATTTTCTGACTCTAAATCCAGCCTTGTGCCCACCTGCACTATGAGCCCCAGTTTGTCCATTTTACAAGTGGAGATAACACCTTCAGATTCTACTTCCCAAAGTTCAAATGAGGTGATGTATGTATGGTGACTATTTCTGTTGGCACATGATGTTTGCGCTCAAACCTCTTATGAACAAATTAGTGAGGAGTATTTATCAGAATCAATACCTTGATTCTTTGGTCCCCAGTGAGACTGCACTTAAGGGGGTACAGGTGTGCTGAGGAATTGTACCCCCATAGAGAGGACCTGACAGATTGAGATGGGAGCACTGAGGTGCCAAGGAGAAATTTTTCTTCCTTAGGGCAGGCATACCTGTGAAAATTCTTCTGAATGAACAGATCTTGTCACCTTCAGCAATGAGGGTCCACCAGGCTTGTCTTTGTGGGAAGGGAATCTTTACTTATGTTTGTTTCTTCTGTATATAGTTCTATATCACCTTGTCTCCCCATTCGAATGTAACTCATTGGCAAGTGTGGATTGTTCACATTTTATACTTGTAGACCCTGGGCCTGGCCCAATGACTTGGCCCCTGAGTAGGTATTCCATGCACATTGTGGAATGATTCCTTCTAGATCAGTCAGGGAAGGGACAACAAGGTTTGACAATAGATTTCCATGTTTGAATGGCTTCTTTCCAGCTTTATTTAGCAGAGATTTTGGAAGCCATCTTATCTAACCCTCTCATTAGACACATGAGGAAACTGAGGTCCACAGAGATTTAGTGATTTGCCTAAGGTCACACATGGTCACCCCTTGGCACCAGGCCATCCTCTCTCTCTTCTTTCTCATATTTATTCTGTGTTCCAGCCAGGAGTGTGCTAGTGAATATGTAACAGCTGGCATGCTGAGAACAAAATGTGCCTGGGACACACTTGTAAGTTTCGTCTGAATTATTCCCATTTTCCCATCATTCTCTCAAGTCTACATTATCAACCAAATGATTATTGAGCCTGATTCTTAGCATTCATCAATTTCTGAGGTAGAAACTCCCAGTGAAAACAGACCCATCCATTGAGCTATCCAAGCTGCTCTGGCACAGGCCTATCTCCAGCCACTCTGGGTGTTGCTGGCTGCCACTGCTCTTGGCCTGTGAGGAATGGGGATGAGGGTCTATACCAGGCTCTATATTCATGAATATTAGCTATTGCTGCTAGGAAGACAGAGACGTTTTCAGGACCAGGTTTCGCACCTAACACTGGAGAGATAGAAGTTGAGTTGAGTAGGAGGAAGCAAGGAGTCAGGAGAAGAGACAGTGAGGGCATGGATCCTCGGGCTGGCACACAGTGGCCATAGAACCACAGGCTATGGGCACGTGGCCCCTCCTTGCCTCAGTTTCCTCCTCATCAGAACAGTGATAACAAAAGAAGATGCCTCAAGACCACAGTGAAGAACAAATAAGAGCCATTGTCCCCAGAGACCTGGGAGATGTCAATTAGTATCAGGCCCACCCTCAGGAAGCAGGTGACTAGACCCTTGTCCTCTGAGAGTTCCTGAGGTGGGTTACACAGTGGTGAAAGAGCCTTGGGCTGATGGTCACTGATTTTGGGGGCCCCCAGCTAGACTAAACTGATTTTACATAGGGGAGAGAAGAGTGACTTGCTCAAAATCACAGGCAGAAGAGTTAGAATTCAAACTCAGGGAGCTGGATTCTGGATTTAATGCTCCTTCTTTAAAAATAAATGAACATCCAAGCATTCATAAAGAAAGAATTGGACTTAAACAGAGAGTTTGCTGCCCAAACAGAACTCAAGAGAATCACCATAAGGTAATTAAGAGAGTGGAGGTGGGGAGAGGGGGAATAAAATTTTTTCTTTAAGGGACCCAATAATTTCAATTGATTTGTATCCCTAGAAGAAAAGAAGATATTGGCAAATATTAAAAATTGTTATCATCAACAGGATAACTAGAAGAAATTTACATAGAGGGAACAGTGACAAACTGAATAGGGTGAAATGTCAAGATATAGATATATATGTAGTATTTTTTATGTATAAATACAAAATATGCAAAGAAATACAAAACTAGAGGGAAAAGAAGGTAATATTGAGAAAATTGGGAAAACAAACAAAATGGAGTAAATTTATATTCCATAAAGAAGGGTGAACAGAGAAGAATAACAATACACTGAAAGGGTAACGAGGTTGGAGAGAGAAAATATTTAATATGTAAGTGCATTGAAATTAACATAAAGAGGCAAGAACAATCAGATCCATTAGGGCAGAGAATTGATTCACGCCCTATAGAGAAATAGAAGAGTAAGAAAAGGATTGGTGGGGAGGGAAGCAACACTAGGGAGGGAGAGGGTGGAGAGTTAGCTTAAAAGACCCTAAAGAAGAATAAGAGGGGAATAAGAAGGGAGAGGGAAGAAAGGGAAGTACATTAAGGGAGGGGATCAGGGGAACTGATTAAAAACAAAACACTGGTATGGAAGGAAATAGTGAAAGTAGAAAGGGCAGGGCAAGGAGAGAGAATCAAAATGCCTGGGAATACACAGTTGATAATTATAACTCTGAATGTGAATGGGATGAACTCGCCCATAAAACAGAAGCAAATAGCAGAGTGGATTAGAAACCAAAATCCTACCATATGTTGTCTACAAGAAACACACATGAGACAAGCAGACATACATAGAGTAAAAATGAAAGGCTGGAGCAAAATCTATTGGGCTTCAAATGAGAAAAAGAAGGCAGGAGTTTCAATCATGATTTCTGACAGAGCCAAAGTAAAAATAGGTCTGGTTAAAAGAGATAGGGAAGGTAATTACATCCTGATAAAAGGCAGTATAAACAATGAAGAAATATCAGTACTCAACATGTATGCACCAAACAGTATAGCATCCAAATTTCTAAAGGAGAAGTTAGTGGAGCTCAAGGAAGAAATAGATAGCAAAACTATACTAGTGGGTGACCTCAACCTTCCCCTATCAGATTTAGATAAATCAAATCAAAAAATAAATAAGGAAGAGATAAGAGAGATGAATGAAATCCAAGAAAAATGAGAGTTAATAGATATATGGAGAAAACTAAATAGAGACAAAAAGGAATACACCTTCTTTTCAGCAGCACATGGAACATTCACAAAGATAGACCATGTACTAGGGCAGAGAACATGGCAAAAAATGCAAAAAAGCAAAAATAATAAATGCAACCTTATCAGATCATAATACAATAAAAATAGTTATTAGTAAGAATGCATGGAGAGGCAAACCAAAAACTAATTGGATATTAAATGATATGATTCTCCAAAATAAGTTAGTGAAAGAACAAATCATAGAAATGATTAATAATTTCATTGAAGAAGATGACAATGATGAGGCTTCTTACCAAAACCTATGGGATGCAGCCAAAACAGTTCTAAGGGGAAAATTTATATCATTGAGTGCATATATTAACAAATTAGTGAGGGCAGAGATTAATGCATTGGACATGCAACTTAAAAAACTAGAAAATGAACAAATTAAAAATCCTCAGATGAAAACTGAATTAGAAATACTAGAAATCAAAGGAGAAATTAATAAAATTGAAAGTAAAAGAACTATTGAATTAATAAATAAGACTAGACGCTGATATTTTGAAAAAAACAGATGAAATAGACAAAGTACTGGTAAATCAATAAAAAAGGAAAGAAGAAAATCAAATTAACAGTATCAAAGATGAAAAGGGAGACCTCACCTCTAATGAAGAGGAAATTAAGGCAATTGTTAAAAACTATTTTGCCCAATTATATAGCAATAAATATGGCAATCTAGGTGATATAGATGAATATTTACAAAAATATAAGTTGCCTAGATTAAAAGCAGAAGAAATGCAATGCTTAAATAATCCCATATCAGAAAAAGAAATTGAACAAGCCATCAAAGAACTCCCTAAGAAAAAATCACCAGGGCCTGATGGATTCACAAGTGAATTCTATCAAACATTCAAAGAATAACTAATCACAATACTACACAGACTATTTGACATAATAAGCAAAGAAGGAGTCCTACCAAATTCCTTTTATGACACAAATATGGTATTCATTCCAAAGGCAGGCAGACCAAAAGCAGAGAAAGAAAACTTCAGACCAATCTCCCTAATGAACATAGATGCAAAAATCTTAAATAGAATACTAGCAAAAAGACTCCAGCAACTGATCAAGAGGGTTATCCATCATGATCAGGTGGGATTTATGCCAGGAATGCAAGGATGGTTCAACATTAGGAAAACTATCCACATAATTGACTATATCAACAAACTAACAAACAAAAATCACATGATTACCTCAATAGATGCTGAAAAAGCTTTTGACAACATATAATACCTATTCCTATTAAAAACAATAGAAAGTATAGGAAAAGAAGGACCTTTCCTAAAGATAATAAACAGTATATATCTTAAACCATCAATAAGCATCATATGCAATGGGGATAAATTAGAAGCCTTCCCAATAAGATCAGGAGTGAAACAAGGATGCCCATTATCACCTCTATTATTTAACATTGTACTAGAAACACTAGCAGTAGCAATTAGAGAAGAAAAAGAAGGTATTAAAATAGGCAATGAGGAGACTATGACTATCACTCTTTGCAGATGATATGATGGTCTACTTAAAAAATATTATAGAATCAACTAAAAAGCTAGTAGAAACAATCAACAACTTTAGCAAAGTTGCAGGATACAAAATAAATGCACATAAATCATCAGCATTGCTGGTGGAGTTGTTCTGGATGGCAATTTGGAACTATGCCCAAATAGTGCTAAAAGATTACCTGCCCTTTAATCTAGCCATACCATTGCTGGGTTTGTACCCCAAAAAGATCATAGGGAAAAAGACTTGTACAAAAATATTTATAGCCACGCTCTTTGTGGTGGCAAAAAAACTGGAAAACGAGGGTTTGCCCATCAATTGGGGAATAGCTGAATAAATTGTGGTATATGCTGGTGATGGAATACTATGCTCAAAGGAATAATAAACTGGAGAAATTCCATGTGAACTGGAATGACCTCCAGGAATTGATGCAGAGTATAAAGAGCAGAACCAGGAGAACATTGTACACAGAGACTGATACACTGTGGTAAAATCGAATGTAATGGACTTCTATACTAGCAGCAATGCAGTGACCCAGGACAATTCTGAGGGATTTATGGGGAAAAGAATTACCCATATTCAGAGGAAGAACTACAGGAGTGGAAACAAAGAAGAAAAACAACTGCTTGAACACATGGGTTGATGTGGACATGATTAGGATATAGACTCTTAGTGACCACCCTAGTACAATTATCAATAATATGGAAATAGGTCTTGATTGATGACACAGGAAGTAACCAGTGGAAATGTGTGTTGGTTACTGGGGGATGGGCATGTGGGGGGAGAGAGAGCAAGAACATGAATCATGTAACCATGGGAAAAATTTTTCTAAAAAAAACAAAACAAAAAAAAACAACAAATGAACAGAGATACATTTGCAAATCCTGCTGGGGAGGCTACACATTGCAGATGAGATGCCCATTGGCATCTGTGCAAGGCATTGCCACAGTGAGCATCCCCCAAGCCCCAAATAAATAATCATCAATCTGGTAAAAGAACAAAACCTCAAAGGCTTTCTTTGGCCTCTCATTTCACTGCTAAATAAGCAGCCTGCCCTAGCCTCTCTTTCTCTGTCCCTTCCTTCCCTCCCCCACCTCACAAAGTACTTTCCAATTTAAAAAAAAAACAAAAACATTCCACAAAACCAGCTAATGCCATGATTGTGTCTTCCAGGATATGCAATTTTCCAGTTTTTCAGTTTACCATTTGTTAACAGAAAGGAAGGATGTGTGCTCTAATTTCAATAACTGGAGCCAGTCTCATCCATTGTATTTCACCTGGACTTTGTGGCCTTGGAATATTGTCTTGACTTACATTGTTAAAATAATTGTATATATTGATTCATTGTTCTTTATGCCAGTGGTCTCCAAACTTTCAATCACTCAGCCTCCTTAGTAAAAATATTGATGATCTTGTTTCCAATTTGTGTTTATTTATAAATTCCTCTATATTATGTACATTATGAAACACACACAAAGTAGAAATTTAAAAGGATGAAATAAATACTTAAATAATTTGTATTTTACTTGTTAATGATATAAAATCATTTTGCTCTCACTGAAAAACTTTTTTGATCATACTTCATTTTGAAAATCTTGGTTTAGCACTTTGTGATTCAGGGATTCAAAGGTCTAGTTCTAAGAACAGCTGATTTTCAAAATTGACTTTTAGTAGCTGCCATAGCTAAGGAAGTGATCTCATAGTTGGGGCTAGGTCCTAGTAGAAGGACATCACTGGCAGCATCTTCTAAAGGATGATATTCCTATCCATCAATTATATGAAAGCTTTTATTGAAATGCTGCTGGTAAATTTTCATCTTCCCTGATGGCAGGGAAAAGAGAACATGATCTAGTGGGTAAATGGGGCTGGAAGTAGGTCCAAAGGTGAGAAGATTTCAGGTGGGGAGAAGGGAGTTGTGGTTGCAGAGATGGCAGGTTATGGTTTCTCATTAGTAGATGGTTTTTCTCTTTGGCTTCCAATCTGCCAAATGGGGAGAAGGGAAGCAAAGTTAAGAAACGTCTCTGCTTGGATTCTTGATCTCCAATGTTGCCTCTTGCTACTTCTCTCCTACCTTGTCAGCTGTGGCTCCTCTTGGACCTGACTTGAGCCTTCCATGTTTTCTCAGAGACAAAGGAAGAGAGGATCCCAGGCAAGTAACAGGTAGACACATGAAGTGTACTTGTTGCTACTGATGTAGAAGAGAGGAAAGATTGGGGGAAATCAGCCTGCCTCTCTGCCTCTGAAGCTTTGTATATTCAAGACCAGTGACCAGCATTGTTCAGTTCTTTTTAAAAAAATTAAATTAATTAATTTGTTTGTTACATTAAAGTTCCCATGTATATGTATATGTACATGTACATATATGTATATATAAAACTATGTCTTGTTTCTATTTATCAGTTCTTTCTCTAGTGGTAGATATACATAAGTCATTCTTCAAATAAATTTTGGTTGCTGTATATAATGTTTTCTTGATTCTCCTTCTTTTACTCTTCATAAATCCGTGGAGGTCTTTTCATGTTGTTTTTTAAAATAATCTCATTATTTCTTGTGGCACAGTAAAATTCCATCACAATCATATGCAACTTGTTATCTCCTTGATTTCCAGTTCTTTGTCACCACAAAGTGGACTGCTCTAAATATTTAAGAACATAGAGGTTCTTTTTCTTTTCTTCTGGTCTTCTCCTTCTTTAGTATTTTTCTTCTCTTATCCATAAATCTGATAGGCAATATGTTGCCTGTTTTTCTTACTTGCTTCTGAGGTCTCCCTTTATGTCTAGATCATGTATATGTTTTGATCTTATTTTGGTAAATGGTGTAAGATATTAGTCAATACCTAGTTTCTGCCAAACTGCTTTCCATTTTTTTCCAACAAATTTTAAAATATTTTTGTTATGGAATGTAAAAATTTTTATAGCTCATTTTTAATGTTTTGAGTTCTAAATTCTCTCTCTCCTTCTGACTCTTCTTCCCTCCTTCCTTTCCTCTTTCCTTGTCCCCTCACCCACTCTCCGCCCCGCTCCCTGAGATGGTAAGCAATTTGGCATATATTTTATATGCAGCATTACTCATTTCTAATGTTCTCTTTGTATATCCCCAAGGATGGTCTTGTGGCGTCTTGGGGTGCATACACCCCAGTCCTGTGTAGGATTTCATTCAGATTTATTTAAGACATGTTCTATAGCATCCCCTACCCATTAGGTACATAATCTGCTATTTCCTTTGCTTTTTCAAAGAGTGAGGTAGCATCTATTTTGTAATTTTCCTTTCTTTTGGGTCATTGCCCTCTTTGGGGTAGTAAACTTAGTAGGGAGATTGCTGGATCAGAGAGTAGGAATTGCTAGTGACTTTTCTCACTTGTTCCCCAATTCTTTCCCAGTTCCGTTAGAGGGCGATGAGTGGGTCTGCCTCTCCTCACATGGCCCCTCCTCCCAGGTAGACTACTTTCATCCTAGAACATCTTGGCCCTAAGGGGATAAAGCTCAGTTTTTGATATTTCTTTCCTAGTCAGTGATTTTGAACTTCTTCCCATTGGTGGTTGACATTTCTTCTTTTGAAAACTGTTCACAACCATGACTTCTTGTCTGCTGAGGAATTAACTCCAGCATCCTTTCCACTATATTGTCTTCTAAACTAGGTGTGGGGCAAGTCACTACCCTCCTGTAGGCTTCCATTTGCTCTGGATAAGAGGCTCTAAAAGTCTGCAGTTATACATCTAACTCGTGGGGAACAGTTTCTAAGGCTAATTAGTCAGTCAACAAGAACTATATGCCTATATATATGCCCTGTGGACTCCTAGAAAGGCAAAAAGTTCTTGCCCTCCAGGAGCTCCCATTCGGACCGGATAACTAACAAGGTGTGCATGGTACAAATGCAGAAGAGATTGCAGACAATCTGAAAAGAAGGTGCTGTCAATGTGGTGCCTGGAGGAGATGGCCAGATGGAAGGCAGGTGCATAATGGGAAGATAGAGTATTGTGGTAGAGGAATAGCAAATCATCCAGTGAAACTCTACCATGAAACTCTACATAGAAGGAAGTGGAAGAAGACTGGGAAGGGAAAAGGGGACCACATAATGAATGAAGCCCTTTAAATGCCAGAGGAGTTTATATTTGATCCTGAAAGCAATAGGGAGTTGCTGGAACTCTTTGATTAGGGAGTGATGCAATGCTCAGGAAAAATCATGTTAGCAGATGTGTGGAGGATAAATTAGAAATGGAAGAGATTAAAGGCAGAGATGGTGTTAGAAGGGTATTGCAATAACCCAGGTGAGAGGAAAGGCAGGAAACATGCTTTTATTTTGTTTCTTTTTCAAAAAATTATTTATTTCTAACATTCATTAAAGAAAAAGTGAGTTCCCACTTCTCTTCTCTCCAGGCATTGAGAAGGCAAACAATATAATATTAATTCTACTTGTGAAGTCATGCAGCACATTCTTGTTATTAACCCTGTTGTCAAAAAAAGCAAGAAAATAAAAGAAAATGAAAAAAGTATATGTTAATTTGCACTCAGAACTGGAGGTGGAGAATATTTTCATTCTAAAATCTCTGGAGCTGTCTTAATCATTGCATTGCTGATAAGAGTGAAGTTCTTCAAAGCAGATGATCATACAACATTGCTGTCACTATGTGCAATGTTCTCCTGGTTTTGCTCACTTCACTTTGCATCAGTTCTGAGAAATCATTGCAGCTTTTTCTGAAATCATCCTGCTCATCATTCCTTAGAGCACAAGAATATTCCATCACTGTCATATGCCACAATTTGCTCAACCATCCAATTGATGGACGTCCCCTCAATTTCCAGTTCTTTGTCACCACAAAAAGAGATGCTATAAATATAAACAACAAGCATTTATTAAGTATTTACTGTGTGCCAGGCACTGTGCTAAGTGCTGGGATACAAATGCAACCATAAAAGATAGATCAAGGAGGCTAGAAGTCTCGCCCAAGGTCATACAAGCATCAGACATAAAATTTTCAAACACAGGTCCTCTGCTTTTAGAGTCTTCACTTTTCTACTGTACTACCCACCTCCACCCCCCACATACAGAGAAAGAGGGGGCTAATGCTGGATTTGGAAACTCATAGTATGCTTACTTGAGGTGTGAGGACTTAATCTAGATATCAAAAATTGGTAAGATTTGGAAAAGTGGGAAATATTTTTTTCAAGGCCACTTTCTACCTCTGATCCCTGTGAAAGATAATATCCTATGCTGTTCTGCATATCTCTTAACTAAGCAGAAAGGCAGCTTTCTTTATTTTTTAAATAATATTTTATTTTTTCACCAATTGCATGCAAAAACAATTTTAACACTCATTTTTTTTAATTTTAAGATTTTTTTTTAAACCCTTGTACTTCGGTGTATTGTCTCATAGGTGGAAGATTGGTAAGGGTGGGCAATGGGGGTCAAGTGACTTGCCCAGGGTCACACAGCTGGGAAGTGGCTGAGTCCGGGTTTTGAACCCAGGACCTCCTGTCTCTAGGCCTGACTCTCACTCCACTGAGCTACCCAGCTGCCCCAACATTCATTTTTTAAAAGTTTTGAGTTCCAAAATCTTGCCCTCCCTGAGACATAAAACAATTTGATAAAGGTTATACATATGCAATTATGCAAAACATATTTCCATATTAGTCATGTTGTGGAGGAAAACATAGACCAAAGGGGAAGAAAAACTGAAAAAAGTGAAGAAAATGGAAAAAATATGCTTCAATCTGCATTCAGATTTCATCAGTTCTTTCTCAAGAAGTGGATAACATTTTTTTATCATGAGTCCTTGGGTACTGTCTTCAGTCACTGCATTGCTGAGTATAGCTAAGATATTCATAGTTTATCATTAAATAATATTGCTACTAATATGTGCAATATTCTTTCAGGTCCACTCACTTCACTTTGTATCCATTCATGTAAATCTTTCCAGGATTTTCTGAAATCATCCCATTTCTCATTTCTCCTGGCACAATAGTATTCCATTATAACCAAATACTACAACTTGTACAGTCATTCGCCAATTGATGGGCAACCCCTTAACATCCAATTCTTTTCAACCATAAAAAGAGCTGCTATAAATATTTTTGCACAAATAGGTACTTTTCCTTTTTAAAAAAATCTCTTTAGAATACCAAACTAAAAGTGTTATTGCTGGATCAAAGACTGTGCACAGTTTTATTGTCCTTTGGGTATAGTTCCAAATTGCTCCCCAGAATTGTTGGATTAGTGCACAACTCCACCAACAATGCATTAGTGTCCCAATTTTTCCACTTCCCCTCCACTATTCATCATTTTCCTTTTCTATCATATTAGCCAATCTACTAGGTGTGAGATGATACCTCAGAGTTGTTTGAATTTGAATTTCTTTAATCAATACTGATCCAGAGCATTTTTTTCATATACTTTTAGATAGCTTTGATTTCTTCTGAAAACTGCCTATTTATATCCTTTGACAATATCATTTGACAGTGACAAACTGACATATCAATTGACAAATGTCAATTGGGGAATGAGTTATATTCATAGAAATCTGATTGAGTTTGGGGCTGCTAGGCGACTCAGTGGACAGAGGGCCAGGCCTAGAGATAGGGAAGGTCCTGGGTTCAAATTTGACCTCCAGACACTTCCTAACTGTCTGACCCTGAGCAAATCACTTAAGCCCTATTGCCTGGCCCCTACTGCTCGTCTGCCTTGGTACGGATACTTAGTATCTGTTTTAAGACAAAAGATGGGTTTAAAATTTTTTTGATTCAATATTCAATATATTTGAGAAATGAGACCTTTTTAAATGGAATTGATTAATCAATCAATGAATTAATTAATTAAGAGTATTTTCCATAGTTACATGATTCATGTTCTTTCCCTCCCCTCCAGCCCCCCCCCCATAGCCAACATGCAATTCCACTGGGTTTAAATATAAATGAGGCGTTTTCCAAAAGTATTTGCTATAAAAATTCTTCCCAGCTTTCTGTTCCCCTCTAATATCAGCTGCATTAGACTTGTTTGCACGAAAACTCTTCAGTTTAATATAATCAAAATTATCCAGTTTACAGCTTGTAATGTTCTCTATCTCTTGTTTTCATCATGAATCTTTCCCTTATGCATAGATCTGATGGTTAAGCTATTCCATGCTCCCCCTACTTTGCTCATGGTATTACGCTTTCTTTCTAAGCCATGTACCCATTTTATTCCTATCACTGGTAAAAGGTGTGAGATGTTGGTCTGCTCTTAGTTGCTGCCAAACTGCATGAATGAATGAAAAAGACTCCAAGTCATGAGAACTGGACAGAGGCACAGGGACATCCCAACCCTTCGACTGACTGGGTGTTAAACCAAAAGGATTTTGTCGTCTTATCAGACAGTGAGGGCCAGGATGACCCTGAGAAGGACATACGGTTCCTTCTGAGGAGCTGATTGCTTGAAAGAAGACAGGACAGTCCTCTGGAGTTAGCCTCCTAACCAGGCAGACTCTTTACTTCTTGAGTTAGTTACATTTCTATCAGCTATTTCAGTCATGTCTGACTCTCCATGAGTCCATTTGGGATTTTCTTGGCAGAGATCCTCGAGTGGTTGGCCATTTCCTTCTCCAGCTCATTTTACAGATGAGGAAACTGAGGTCATCAGGGTTAAGCAACTTGCCCAGGGTCACCCAGCTAGTGAATGTCTAAGGCTGGATTTAAACTCAGATCTTCCAGAATTCAAAGCCTCTATTAGCTTAGTCAGTCCATCAAGGTAACTCAAAGCTCAAAAAAGACAGCACAGAGTCACTTGACACAAGTGGTGGTTCTACAGTGGATAAAGTCCTGTGTGGACATTTGGAGATGTCCGATCGCTGGCAGCCACTGACCCGAGGGAGGTACCATAGAAAGAGAGCTAGATCTGGAGCCCCAGGGACCTCGTGCCACTCACTTTCCCTTCAACTTTTGGCTTCCTCTCTCTGAGCCTCACAGACTGTTTGTTTTTAGATTCTAAGCTGTATCCTGGGAGGGAATCCCTCGTCTCTCATGCTGAAATCCCAGGTCAAGATTTCCAAAATACTTGATGTGTATCATCTTAGGTGGTCCTCAGGAGGTATTATCCTTCCATTATTATCTATTTTATCCTTTCCTATTATTATCCCTGTTTTAGAGATGGGAAAACTGAAGCAATGAGTGTGGTTAAGTGACTTTATCCAGGACACTCCGCTAGGAAATGAAAGAGGTAAGATTCAAACTCAGGTGTTCCAGGCTCCAAGGCTACTTGGGTGACATTCTAGGGTTTTGTTATGATCTTTATCATTTTAAGAGTTTCAAAATTAGTTGGGCTATTTTTATAAATTGTGTTTTTACTTAAATTGCTTCTCTGGTTAATCTTCACTTAATCTAGCTTCTGACCCTGATTTCTGAAAATGTTCTTCTTTCTCAGCTTGTTCTGATGGATTCTCTTTTACTTTAAGGCCCCTCATTTGCTTTTCTTGACCAAGAATGATTTGCGGATGGATAATCCTCTCAATGATCCCATATCATATATGAAATGTTCAATACTAGGCTTTAGAATCAATTAAATAATTATTGCAAGTTAGAGTAATCCAGATTTCGGGTAGGTGGTGCCATAGTGCACAGAGCTTGGGACCTGAAGTCAGGAAGGCTCATCCTTCTGAGTTCAAATCTGGCCTCAGACACTTACTAGCTGTATGACTCTGGGCAAGTCATTTCAATTCTGTTTGCCTCAGTTTTCTCTTCTGTCAAATGAGCTGGACAAGGAAATGGCCAATCCCTCCAGTTTCTTTGCCAGAAAAGTCCACGTGAAGTCACACAAAGTTGAGCATAACTAAAAAATGGCTGAATGACAGGATTGATTGTTAGAATTTAGCAACCAACTTGGAGTGAGCAGGGAATGCATGTAGGACACAATTTTAAGTTTAATCTCACTATTAATATTTTAATTATCACTTTTTTTGAGTCTATACAGTCAATGCCTTGTGCCCTGATTTGGAGTGTTGGCAGATTCCTGAGGTTTGGAACCTGAACCTGAAACCTGAACAATCAGGCTCTTAGGAGCCCCTGTCAGCTGGCTCCAGGACACCCCTAATTAGCAGGGAACATTGCCCAAATTCTGACCTCCAAACTTCTGGGACCAGCATCTTATCCTGCATTTCTCCACTGGAGGGCTATCATCAAATTACCACAGACAATATTCTACAGCAATTTTTGTGGTTGTTGTTTTGGTCCCCAAACTATGGTCATATTCATTTGGTTTTGATTATTCTTTAAAAATTCATGCTGATCACTAGGTACCAAGTTTCTTTTATATTTGCCTGCTTAATGTGGCCAAACTTAAATAAAGAAAGAAACTATAGAGTTAAAGATAGCCGCCGCCTTCTCATTTACTGAAAGTCAGGTGTGTGGACAGTTGGCACTCTCAGACCATAGTATCTTTCTTTCAGTGTTAGTAAGCTACATATTCATTTGTAATGACTGTTCCATCATGACTAATCAACGTGTATTTCTATGATGGCGTTGTTTCTGTCTCTTCTTCTCATTCTGCCAAATCTCAGGCCTGTCCCTATCCCTAACTGCAGACCCAATAGATGGTTCTGGTGCTGCCACCTCCTTGGCATTCCAGCTGAGCTGCCTCTTCATATTGTCCTCCCCTAAGCTTGGTTTTGGCACCTGCTCCACTCTGTCCATTGCCAAAGAGCAGCAGCTGTCAGCCCATGGAATGACCTTCACCCCTGGCTCTTGGCCAGTGTGGAGCAATTGCTACTATTTAGATTGGAACTAGGCTGGGCTGGGTGGGGGCTCCAGAGGCCACCATCATCACCTGTTGTTGCGCAGCCACGAGCTCTGGTGATTGGCTGCTCCGACCTGCAGAATAAGCCACCCCAAAGGGTAGGCTCTTATGTTAAACTCACTCATCCTCTCTTTGCCACAATTCTAGTGATAGAATGATGAATTGTTCTTTTTTTCTTAAAGACCATAGCAGGTGAAAGCAAAGAGAAGGGCAGATGAATCTGGGGACCAGGACTTTCAGTTGAAGCACTGAATGATAAGAAAAATCACCTGTAAAATTAATATCTTTGATTTATCAATGAAAGAGTATTGGATAGTCAAAGGCCTTTGCTCTCATTTTATGGGTCTTCATTTCTTTACCAGTATGAAAAATTGGGCTCAAAGTCTCTTTGGGTGGGAGAAGGTGAGAATGTGAGAATGTTCCTAGGTATTACATGTAAAAGGGGAGGGTGGGACAAGATCTCTAAATTCTCTTTTAGACGTAAGACGCTAAGATGTATTACTTTGCAAATAAATTTTAGCCTGTAAGCCAAAGATAGTCTACTTGGTTGTGAAGGAATGGGGCAATTCATTATATTCATGAATGTTGGTAATGTATCCATTTTTTAGAGTAAGTATACGTGTGCAAAGCAGTGTCTTTTTGACCTTAGAGGAAGTGCCAGTCTTGATATTTAGACTGAGAATATTCAATAATATATCCCCTCCCCACCTCCTGTCAAGTCCTTTACTTACATAGATACTAGGGGTCCTGGGAGGAAGCCCTTTCCTCTTTGAGTGTGAAAAGAATCTCAGAAATCATTATAGGCTTACTTACCCAAGAAGTTATACATGGCATGGTAAGATGGCCTAAGAGTGAATGAGTAAACTTAACATAAAAGCCCACCATTATCTTAGCATTATCATGCGATCATGATGTAGCATGCCCTGATGGATAACGAGGCTAGTTCTACTAAGTCTTTTAATTGAACCTTTTAGTACCACTGAAAACTCTCAAAGACATAAATTACAAATTAAAAATGCTCATCCACATGAGAAGACAGAATCTCAGCAAAATGCAATCATTCACTGTTTTGCACTGCTTAGTAAATATTTGTTGGAATGGAGTTTCTGTGCTTGTAAAATCAGAGTTTTAGACCAAAAAATCTATGTCTGTCTGTCTCTCTTTATGTCTATGTTTATGTCTATGTCTATATGTCTTTGTCTATATTTGTGTCTGTGTCCATGTTTATGTGTATGTCAGTCTATATTTGTCTATATTTATGTCTGTGTTCATGTCTAGGTCTGTATCTATGTTTATGTCTATGTCTATATCTTTGTGTGCCATTTATATCTATAGCTACATCATCTTTGTAGGTATATAAGCCTATGTATGTATATATGTATACAAATATATGCATGTATATGTGTAGGTAGATGATAGGGTGTGTGTGTGTGTGTGTGTGTGTGTGTGTGTGTGTGTGTGTGTGTGTAGGACCTGGTCTTGGCTTAAATCAGATCAAATAAGATATTGGTGGCACATAGTATTATATAAATGTTTATTCCCTCCACCTCCCTTCTCAGCCAACTAGAGCTGCTATAGTATTTGGCAGTTGAATCATCATGGATGAGGTGGGAGATTAGGTTGTGAGAGGTCTCCTAAAGATCTTATTTAAATCATCAAAAGGATCCTTATTTGACTAGGTAAACATGCCCTACTCTCTTACTATAGTAGAAATAGATTATTACTAAGGGAAAACAACCACAACTAAAAGGCAAAAATGTGTACTTTTCCACAAGGGAGAAAAAGTCATCACTAATTCCATTTTGGAAATTTGACACTGGCATTTTGTTTAAATCAGTATTTTGAAAGTGAAGTCTTTTTCAAGCATAAAAAGTGAAAAGCAGTATTATTTGTAGGAACAAAGAAATAAACATGTGTGTGATCAATTAGATGATGCTAGCACAGTTCTAAATAATCTGTCCAAACTTGTGTAATATCTTGATTTTTAATCTAGAAAAAGGTAGAATATCATGTTTCTGCAATAAAAATAAAATCAGATGACCCAGCTTCACTTATTTCAAAGACAGAAGTTGGTTTAAAAGATGTTGAGAAGAGGCAATACTGTTTAATCAGTCTCTCAAGTGATTTGCTTATGGACTGGAACTGGAACTCAGAGCAGGTGGGATACAAGTACCTGCCCACATGACCACCCCTCTATCTTTACACTTCCCTTGCTAATGCTTTTGGCCACATGTAAGATAGGGAGTTGTTTCATTTGTCAGGCACCAATTTTATAAATGGGGACAACACACTAGCCAGAAGCAAGGTGTTCTTTTGTTCAATGCCCAGATGCCACAGAACTCAGTGGAAACCCATTCTTTCACAGCAAGCACAGAGCTGCTTCCTGTGTGGTTGACTTCTTGATGTGTTCCCTGAGACTAGGTCATCAACCACAGCCATAGCCTCTTCATTTTTAATCTAAAAAATGTGCCAGAAAGCTAAAGTTTCCTTTTTGACAGCATTTGTGATCTTGTTCTGTAGCCTCATTCTGTGTAGATTGTCCTGTGTCCTTCTAATTTTTAAAAAATGTTAGATGTGTGATAGTGATCACTAATGCCATGAGAAAAAATGTCATTTTAACTGGCAACGTTGTGGTAACTCCTTGTATCCAAAGAACAAATAATTTGTAGAACCCGTAGAAGATTGAATCCCCAGAGCAGCAAATACTACTGCTCTCCTCTGAAGGGCTATGGCTACTAGGACTGCTGCTTAGAGCTCCTGTCATGTGTGGTCTCCAATGCCAATCATTCCCCTCTAAGCCTTTTCTTCTCCAAACTAAACCACTTCAATCACTCACTGTGTGGCATGATCATAAGACCCCTCAACACTCTGGTTGCCCTTCTCTGTACCCTTTCTAATTTATCAATATCCTTCCTCAAATGTGGCACCTGGAACTTAGTTAACCCACTACCTTAGGTGTGCACTGACTGGGACAGAACATAGCAGGATGATTGCTTCTCTAGACCTGGACAGTATTGTTCCCTTAATGTAGCCAATGGTCCTGTCAGTTCTCTTGGCTATCATATCTCACTGTCAACTCACATAATTCTTTTTTTCAAATGTTTTTCTTTTTTCTTTTTTCAGTTACAAAAGAATTTTTGACAATTGTTTCTTGACATTTTAAAATTCAGATTTTCTCCCTTATTTTCCCTCAGGTGATGAATAGACTGACATATAGATTTTACCCATATTTTCATGTAGTATATATTTCCATATTGCTCATGTCCGGATAGAAGACACATTATCACATGTACACTAGAAATCAGGAAATGTATAAAGTAGAAGATGGGATGCTTTCATCTGTACTCAAATTCTAATAGTTCCTTCTTTGGGTGTGGATAGCATGTTCTTCATGAATCCCTTGTGCTTGCAGACTTGCTTTGTTGATACTGGTTAGGTCTTTCACAGTTGATCATTGTATACTATATATATATATATATATATATATATATATATAATTTTCCTGGTTCTGCTCACTTCACTTTACTTCTGTTCATATATCTTTCCAGACCTTTCTGAATGAATCCTGTTAGTTCCTTCTGATGCAATAGTATTTCTTTACAACCATATACCTCAACTTGTTCAGCCATTGTCTGAGTGACGGACAACCCTCAGTTTTGAATTTTTTGGTACCACAAAAAGAGCTGCTTTTGATACAGATAGTTCCTTTTCCCTTTCCTTTATGTCTTTGGGCTACAGATCAAGTAGTGGTATAGATTTGGGGTACAGATCAAGGGCTTTTTGAACCAGATTCCATATTGCTCTCCAGAATGGTTGTATCAGCTCAGTCCCACCAACAGTGTACTAGTGTCCTAACTTTCACATATCCCCTCCAAAATTTCTCATTTTCCTTTTTGATCATGTTAGCCAATCTGGTAAGTGTCAGGCGGCATCCCAGAGTTGTTTTAATTTGCATTTCTTTAATTAATAGTGACTTGGAACATTATTATTTCATGTAACTACGGATAGATAGTTTTAATCTTTTTCTCTGAGAACTGACTATTTATATATTTTGACCATTTCTCAATTGGAAAATGTTTTGTGTTCTTATAAATATGATTTAGTATTTGAGAATTTATGTATTTGAGTATTTATGTATTTGAGAAATGAAGCTTTTCTCAGAGATACTTGCTATAAATTCTCCCCCTAAATTTGTTGTTTCTCTTCTAATCTTGGTTGCAATTGGTTTATTTGTGCAAATCTTTGTAAATTTAATTTATTCAAAATTAATTATTTCATTTTTCATGATGTTCTCTATGTCTTGTTTGGTCATAAATTCTTCTCTTATCCATATGTCTGACTGGTAATTTTTTTCTATGTTCCTCTAATTTGTTTATGGTAACATCCTTTATTTCTAGATCAAGTACTCATTTTGAATTGATCTTGGTATATGGTGGGAGATATTGGCCCATGCCTAATGTCTGCCATATTGTTTTCCAGGTTTCCCAGCAATTTGTGTCAGATAGAGAATTCTTTCACCAAAAGTCTGAATCTTTAGGTTTATCAAATGCTAAGCTGCTATGGACATTAATTGCCATATGCTGACCACCTAATCTATTCCAATGATCCGCTCCCCTATTTCTTAGATAATACCTGATTGGGTTGATGATTGCTGCTGTATAGTATAGTTTGAGATCCAGTACAGCCAGGCCTCTTTCCTTCAGCTTCTTTAGCTCTTGAATATATGTCTACTAAATCCCCAAGTTCTCATTCAAGCCAATTATTATCTAGCCATGACTCTCCCTTAAGAAGTTGATTGTGTGAACTCAAAGATGACCCTATAGCTCTCCCCAGTAAGCTTTATCTCATTGGTTTCTCTGGATTTTCTCACACAACCCTTTAAAGTCTCCTGTTCTTTGAATAAGGAACACCCTCTAGAGTAATAAGCAGCCCTTATTACCGGGGTTCATTCTATTATGTCTCAGCGATGCCTCAGTAATGACTTTGAATTTTATTTTTGTTTTAGTGTTTCCAACTCATCTTGTATAGCTACATTTTGCACACTTCTATATGGATATTTGGAGTATTGTTGTTGTTTTTGCTGGTTCTTTTCTTGGATTTTGAATCTATTTAACTTTTGGTTCTTCTTCATACTTGGAGATCCGCTCTATGCTGGCTAGCTTGGTGAGTGTACATGAACAACCTCCTTCCTCTTTTCTGTTGGCTCAGTGGTTTGAGAGCCAGGCCTAGAAATGAGAGGTCCTGGGTTCAAATCTGGCCTCGGACACTTCTCAGGGGTGTGTTCCTGGGCAAGTCATTAAACCTCCTTATTGCTCTTCTGCCTTGGAACCAATGCATAGTATTGATTCTAAGATGGAAGGTAAGTGTTTGAAAAATATTTTTTCTTTTATTAGCTTTGTTAGACTCCAGAAAAACATATTCTTCTCAGTATTTATTCAGTGTATAACATCCCTGGCCAAAAGCCTAACGTTCCTTTATTTGATGCCATTATATCCAAATCCAAATCCTATTTTGAGATAACATCTTTTTACCCATTTATTCACATCTCCCAAATTTCCCTCTCTCCTGACATCTTTGCCTTAAGATTGTCAATAGTGATGAAAAAAACAACTGTGTATGTCCTTAAGGCCTTTAGCATCTTCCTCCAGATGTCTTTATTATATATACATTGATACGTGTATATGCATATATATAATTTTTTGAGTTGACTTATGTTTTCATTGCTGTAGGGAGGTTCCAATGAGGAATTTCTACCAATGCAATCAACTCCCCTGCAATTTGGTCTCAGAGTTGTTTAGATAATAATAACAGCTAACATTTATATAGTGCATACTATGGGCCAGACACTGTACTAAATACGCTACAATGATTATCTCACATATCATTTATAACTATTGCATATAATTTATAGTAATTACCACTAAAGGTTAAGTGACTTGTCCAAGGTCATATAGTCTGTATGTGTCAGCGCTAGGTTTCTGATTCTGAGGTCAGCTCTCTACCTTACTGAACCATTCTTTTGTCTTGATCTTTAACCAAGATTTTAATTTTTTAAAAAATTTAGGAATTCTTTCTGTTAGCGTGATTTGTACCTATTTGAAACACCGGAAGAGATTGGCTTGGCAGTCCTTGGTAGGTTCTCCCCATTTTTCAGGCACATGCTCTGGAAAGATAGCCAAAACCTTCTCTGTCATTATTGGCTCAGTGAGGACTCCGCCAATTATTGCTACTGTAGAGGCACAGTCTTTCCTCTTCCCTTTCCTTCCTTCCCGAGGGCTCTTGTGGATTCGGATTTTGATTTCTTGAAGGACAAGCACCTGCTCCTCTTCTTAATGCTTGGCTTCCTCCCCTTCGGGAAACAGCTTTCTTTCTCTTGACTTCAAGTATCCATTCAGTGATTCTTCCACCTTCTGGCCCTTTGCACCAGTCAAGATTCCCTACTGACCCTTGGGATCCTTTTTCTTTTTTGGTTTGACCTTTCCCCAGTTGTTGTTTTTTAAGAATTGCTTCTTTCTCTCTGACAATGCATGATTTGCTCCTTGAGGATATCTTCCCTTCTGGCAGAAGATCGGCCTGGACTTTGAGTAAAGTTAGCAGTTGCTTGGCCATGGCGGAAGCACGAACCCCATCTTCTCCTTGTGGGTCTTTGCTTCCTTTCCCCTTTGGCATCATCTGTCAATGGCCAAAGTCTCTTCTCTTTGGAGCTGGGTAGGATGTCCTTCCCAAGGCTCTCACGCCTCGCACGTGAAGGTGGTTCTCGGCTTCATGCCTCACTTCATGCCAAATGGTGTCCCCCGGCCTATAAACCAAGCCGTGGAAAAGTGTATAAAGAATTCCATCTTTTTAGCATCACATAGATGCTCTGTTAAGTGTAACCACTAAAAACCCCCTCTGAATTCAATCAAAATGGCTTGTTTGTATAGACACAACCTGTATTTAACACATGGGTAGGTAAGGAATTAAAGAAATAAAAAACTGTTGACATGTTGGAGGCTTTTTTCTTCCATTTCTTCCCATAATTTGGTTTTTTAAGAAAACCTCCACAAGTGAATAAATAGAAGGATTGATGAAAGGCTTTATAGTTTTCTAAAAACCTCGCAGTTTCTTAGGCAGAGCCTTTGTCAACACATTTCTGTTTGTTAGGCTACAAAGGCGCTAAGCCGAGAGAGGGAACCCGACACGATTCTTTGTTGGCATCCATTATTCCGAAATGTTTTCTGACGTTTGTTTGGGGATCGAGTCTGTTTGGGGAGGAAATGTCGTCACTCTTTTGATGGTCCCGTGACTTCATTTCCAGTCTCTGTCTTCCGATGGGCTGTTGCTCTTTGCAGAGGAGATTCCAGGGCCTCCGCAGGCTAGTTATTTACCATTTCACAGCTGAACTGTAGAAATGACCTTTTAGGGCAGAGAGCAGCATTCCCACCCCATCGAGTCCTGGGGCTATCTCGTGAGCCCCTATTAGACAAAAAAAAAAGTGTTTAAAAAAGTGTTGTCATGTAACTGTTAACTATACAAAGAGACCGACTAGGAGGAAGCTTTCTGAGAGTCGGGGGTACAGTCCATGGGGGGGGGGTATCCAGAGATAAATAAGAGGTGAATAGCACAATATAGCCAGGAAGGTACTCATGTGACTACAAGGAGATGAAGCCACATAATTGGAGAAAGGACATAGAATCATACAAAGGCAATAATAGCCATGCAATTTGCTATAATTTTGCTCAAACTTTGTCCTCCAAAAGGCACTTTACATATTTGCAGCGTAATCAATAAATCGACAAGCACTGATGACATTCCTACGGCATTCTGGCCGTTGCTATATAGGTGAGGGACACAAAACCAAAAATGAAAGTCTCTACCTTTAAGGAGTCCGTTTTTTCCTAACGAACTCTTTGCCTGGGACAGAATTTGCTTGTTTGTAATCTAGAAAGGAATGAGCAATCTGGCCTCGTTAGGCCAGGTGGGGATTTCCATCGCTAACATATTTGCCCCAATTTTCTTATAAAGTGTATTGTATGCAGATGAAGGTTAACAGATTATTGAGCAAACAGTTTGGGAACCCATGCCATCTGCTTATGAAAACACTTTCAGAGTTCCATTTGGGAAAAGATAAATCAGATGTCGGTGTCACAACGAGACGGGCTACCATGGCGATGGGAGACAGGACGCGTGAGGTGGTGGAAGGCTGAGGGAAGCCGCTCTTAATGCGAGAGGTGGAGCCTTCTGGCACTTTATGATCCCCTGATCCTTGGGTTTCTACCTTGCATATCAGTCAGTTATGACTAATTCATCAATCGTGGGATACCAAGCGGGGAAAATAAGGCACGATGACAGCTATGGTCAGATACAACCTGGTACTGTTGATCTAAAAGTTTCCAGCCAAGCTGACTCCCAGGTTCTCACCCCTAGAGAAAGGTGGCTCAGAAGAACAGCTAGGTATAACGGTGGGTGTTGCTGGACTTGGAGACAGGAAGATCTGAGTTCAAATCTTGTCTCGGACACTTACTAGGGGTGTGACCCTGGGCAGGTCACTTGACCTAAGCCTCAATGTCTTCAACTGTAAAATGGGAGTCATTTCTACCTGTCAGCCTTGAGATGAGGTAAAAATGAAATAATATATGAAGTGCTTTGCAAACTGTAAGCCCTATATAAATAATATTATATCAATAATAATATAATAAATAATAATATTATATATACATATTAAACCCTATATAAACGGTAGCGACTATTAATGGTAGTACTAGAGGTAGTAGCCCTGGTACATGCAATGTTAAAGAATGTTCAAAGATAAGCCTGCTAGCCCAGATGCCCAAATGAAGGGAAAAGCTGGAAAAAAGCTGTTGGACTAATTTTCCTATCATGATACTTTGGACCAAGAGGTTTTATCATGCTTTGATCACACCTAATTTTTGACCTTCAATACTTCAGTGAACCTGTAATGTCCTTGATGAACCCCATCCCCCCAGAGTGCAGATGGCCATCCTCTGCACCTTCCCAGCCTCTTGGAGCCTGGCCCAGACCTTCCCCAGCTCCCTGTGGGTGCTTGCCTGGTGCTCTGGGGTTCAGCATCCTCTGTGTCTCTTAAGGCCATGCACAGACTCTCTTTGGCTTTTATCCGGGCCAGCCCATTTCCCCTTCCTCTCTGATAGTATCTTTCGATGATACACCACTTCCTGCTGGCGGTCCCTAGGTAGTAGTACACCTCAGGCTGTTTATCGCCACTCCGAGACTCAACATTGGGCCTCAGTGACATACTTTTTTGATGTCTCAGAAACTGAAATTCTACCCTATGCAGCTTTATGGCATCAGTGCAAGAATGTTGATGGCAAAAAAAAAAAAGGGGAAGGTTGGTCATCCCATCACCTTACAGTTTCCTAGCAATGGAGCCCTCATGCTTTCTCCTCTTCCATTTTAGTTCATTTTTCATCGGCAGCTCTCCTAGCAGCCTATCCAACTGCTTGTCTAACTCTCTGCCTCTTGTGTTTTCCTAGGTGTATTGTTCTCTTGAGGGATTGTGGTCCTCATTTAAGAGGTTCTGCAATGTTTGGGGGCCCGAATGGAGCCTCTGGAGAATCTTATGGTCCAATGAGAAACCATTGACATTGGGATGTTCTCCGTATCAGTAGGAGGCGAGTGTCAAACATTTGTAATTCCATTTTATGCCTTAGTCGACAATTAGAGGGTCTTCACATCCTCTTAATAACTTCCTTAGTTTTGGGGGTTACAATCATTCTTCCCATCACCCAAAATGAAAACATCTTAAAGTCAACCTCAACCTAAACTTAACCCTGTCACGCATCCATTCAGTTGACACATTCAGTCCAGTTTTGCTCACACACTATTTCTCGCATCTTTCCCTTCATCTCCATTCGTGCCAAACCAACTGATATCAGGTCCTCCTCATCTCTCCCTAATAGACTCCTGATTTTATTCTCTATATCTGGCCTCTCTCCTCTCTCATCCTCTGTATAGTTGTCAATAGCTATCTTCAAAGTCCGGATAGGAACATGGCGCTCCTTCACTCAAGGAGCTTCCACAACTTCTTACTGCTTTTAGGATAAAATGTAAATCCTCTGCTTGGCATTTTAAACCTTTCATAATTTGGATCTGACTCGACCTTTCCAGGGCTCCTCAGTACACTCAACATTGCAGCCAGAGTGATCTACTTGCTCTTCCCCAGTCACGTTCCATCTTCCTTCTCTGGTGGTAGAGGCTTTCTTTTCCTTCAGGATTCCACTCCTGTTTCCTTCTAGGGAAAAGTCCTTATCCTCTCCCTTCCCTTGGGCAGAAGTATTGTTCTAGCCTCCTATTCCTGGAGGGTACCAGGCATGGTCTCCAAAAGGCAGCTTGATGTACTGGAAAGAACACTGAACTTCATAGCAGAGACCTGGGTTTGAATCTTGCCCTTGCCCTTCACCGGACACTTGCCCATGGGCAAATAACTCAGCCTCACTTTCTTCATTTGAAAATGGGGATAGCAATGCCTTTAATATGTAGCCAATAAGATTGCAGTCAAATGAAGCTGATGCGGAGAAGGCTCTTTGTAAACTTTATATTGCTAGGGATAGGATAACCTTGTCTCATCACCATCTGTGTGTATATCCTCTTCCTCTTTAGAGGATAAGTTCTCTGAGAGCAAGGAATCTGCCACTTTTTTACCTTTGTATCATCAGCACTTTGGACAATAAATACCATCTATACAGTACAACCAAGTCTTGACCAGTGTGGACAATTCATAAAAATAAGAATAACAGCTAGCATTTATAGAGCTCTTTGAGATTTTTCAATTTCTTTTCAATAAAAATAAAAATAATAACAAAATAACATTATATAGTGCTTACATTGTGAGAAACATTGTACTATGTGCCTTTACAAAAAAACTGTTTTTACAAAAACTTTACATAAAAATTATTTGATCCTTACAACAATCCTGGGAGGCAAATTTATTCCCATTTTACAGATGAGGAAATTGAGGCAACCTGGGGTGATATGTCCAGAGTCACAAGACCGGCATCAGGGTTAGAAGTGAAGTAGTCACATGGATTCCAATTTATACTCTTTGAAGTCATAATTATGTAAAACCTGATCATTGGTTTTAGCCCAATGGAAATGCGCAATGTGAATTTGAATGACGTGACCATTTGGTTCGATTCATTGTTTGAGCTTATCTACCTATAAAGCTTAATAAAGATTCAATTAAATTGTATGAATGAATTCTCAAAAATATAATTTATTTTACTATAGCTTTCATTGGTAAATAAGTACACAGATAAAATAAATGTAAAACCCCTTTCATGTGAAATTCAATGTACCTCCAAATATTTTTGTTGATGGGTTTCTAATTTGACCCATGACTTCATTAAAATTCTAGAGACTTGATTTCAGTGTGACCTACCATTAGGAGGATTTTTGTTATCTTCTAAATTAAAGAAGGAAGAAGCTAAAACAAAGAACATATTTGTATATTCAGGCTTAAGAAATTCCAACCATTTAAAGCTATTTATTAAAATGGTGAGATTATAGATGTATACAACAGCGAGTATATAAATCTGATCTTGATTCTTTGAAATGTTTTTATCATTTAAAGAGGAGATAGCTGAACGCTGACAGACCTGGTGGCCTGCTTCACCCATTATTTGGGTGTACCTACAAAGTCGCGTAACCCTGTGAACTGGCAATATATATTTTAAAAGTCCCATCTTTTTAGAGGTGAGGCTTAAAAAAGAGAGGATGGAAACAACAGAGTTCCTCTGCACCTGTGACTAGATCTTGTATATAACAGCTCATTGGTATGTTCCACGTAGATCTGGTTCCGTCAAACATTCTACTACGGGATTTTTGACTCGACAAGTTGCAATGACCAAGTGGCCTTTCACCTCTCTTTCTCCTCGTAAATGAAGGATATGATACATAGAGTGTGATTTTATGGGAGGAACGTTACTGGTTCTACGCCCAATGCTGAAAATCCTACACCAGAGGAACGAACTAAGAAAGCACAGCCCCCATTTCCTGTGTTTTGCTATGAAATGTAACTGTAAAGAAATGAATTTTTAATGCTCTTTTGGGGAGGAGGTGAGGAATTTGGCTTGTGTTTGCTTTAGCAGAGGGAGTTCCAGGTGAGGAAGCTCCCTCATTTAATGCAGAGTAGCAACCATTCTGGAATTTGCCATTTAAAAATATTGTCTGAAGTCCCGAGAAGCTTCTAGTCTCACACAGAAGGACGTGAGGGAGACTGGATGTGGACCTGGGTTTTCCTGGTTCCGAGACCCTTTCTGTGCCACACAGCTGCCTCTGCAAGAACTGAACATGTTCTAAGGAAGCTTATTCAATTCCTGTGAGGCCTTTCACTGGTTCCAACGCTGCTGGCCAGTTCTCAAAACATTTTTTGGAACTCTTAAGAACTGCCATCAAAGTCAGCTTAGGAGTCGTAGAGGAAAAAAATTCCCCTTCTCTATGGAGCCTTCTAGTCTGTGAATTTGGGGAAAGCATTTGGAGCAAACCAAGACCCTGTTGTAAAGTCTGTGCTGGAGACAGCCCGATTCTGAAAATGCTCAGGAAAGGGAGAACAGCAAAAGAATTCATAATCTTCCTAGAGGTGTCTACCTAAGTGTCATTGGGAAGACAACAGTAGCCACTGACCCATCTGCCTGGGGCAGTATATAAAGCTATGGGGGACGGGTGGAGAGAATAACAAATCACATTGTACTGTAACAACTGGGAAGGTTATTTTAATTTTTTTGGCTATTCTGAATTTGGCAAATGGAAACAAACACAAGCGCTATATTTGGGTATTGCTATGCAACTAATTCAGTCCACAGTTGAACAATATTTATTGAGTGCCTACTATGTACCAGGCACCATGAAAGACAATGAGGCTGAAGAGGAAAATCCCAAAATGGTTCCTGTTGTCAAGGAGTCTAATGAAAAAGACAACTTGTAAACAACCATATACAAACAAGATAAATACAGGATAAATTGGAGAAAATCAGTAAAAGGAAGGTATTTGGTGTAGAAAGGTTTCCTGTAGAGGCGGAATTTTGGCTGGGACTTGAAGGAAGCCAGGGAAGCCAGGAGGGAGAGATGAGGAGAGAATTTCATGCATGGGGGAAAGCCGGTGCGAATGACTGGAGACAGAGCATCTTGTTTGAGGAGAAACAAGGAAGCCAGTGTTTCTTATTAGATTGCTAAGAGAGTGGTGGGAGGGAGGATGCGAGATGGAAAAAAAAAAACTGGGAAGATAAGAAGAGGTCGAGATATGAGGAACTTTGAACATACCAAATAAAGGATTTTATATTGATTTTGTTAGCAATAGGGAGCCATTAGAGTTTATTGAGTGAGAGTGGGGAGAAGATTTAGGAAGATCACTTCAATAGCTGAGTGGAGTGGAGAGAGACTTGAGACAGGGAGATCAGCCAGCAGTCTTCTGCAAAAGTCCTTGTGGCATTGTCAAATGTTTATCCAGAATTAGTCCCTGGTAAGTTGTAATTACTTTTTATTAATTATTTGTTAGAACATGCCATAAGATAGGTAGGTTAATAGAGAGATGAATTAATTAATGAACAAATGAATCAATCAGTAAAGAAGCCAAGGCATTGGTTTAGATGGATGTAAAGATTCAATTCTGGAAAAGCCCATGAATGCTAAGAGGCAGGCCAATAGTCTGAATCATGAAGTCATCTCTCCAACATTGGGCATGCCTACTTGCAGCTGGGTAGTGTAGGAAATATATGTAAGGTAATGGGGTCATCAGGGATATTACAATAAACTAAGTGGTTTGTGGGATCACACTCTGGGATTTATGAGAGACTGGACCAGGGTGGAGAGACCAGAGTTTACTGGATCTCCACAGGAATGGCAGTTGATCTTAACTGTCACTCAGCTTCCACTAGGCCAGAGTATAGTAACAGGCTGACAGGGTAAAAGGGACTTAACAGCTTTAATTATGTTTGACTAAAAGGTGGGAAAGGGATTTCTATACTTAAAATCTAAAGGATAAAACCACAGGGCAATGGGAGGACTTATTCTACTCTTATCTAAGTGATCTAAACTAACAGGGAGCTGTAAATGGAATCTCTGCCTCAGACCTGGGACCTGCCAGGCTTGAGTACAGCTGGGGCTTTTGTGGCTTTGGGATTCTCACTGCAATCCACTGATGATCTCTGGATGCCAGGAGCTAAAGTTGTCTCAGGTACCAAGTAGTGAGGGTTCTGCTTGAAGCACTGTCCTCCAGTACTCAAACTTCTCCTCCTCCCTTGGCTCTGTAGATCTTGTCCTTTTTGCTAGATGCCACACCACACAGGATCCCAGGGGAAATCAGGATGCAAGATGTCCTTTTACTCTGAGTGCTTCCAGGGTTAACCACAGTTTGTGTTAACCCCTAATGGAGTCCCACTCAGAGCCCAAGTCACCTCTTCCTGCCCCTTCATTCCAACCTGGAATTCCTAGCTCCAGCTCCTCCCTGCTATGTACTTAATACCTAATCAATACCTAATCAATACCTAATCTAATCTTCCTCAAAACAGTAGAGAAAACTTTCCCACAGTCAAAGTTGTTATGGTTGTCTCTCTGTGACTTTACTGTGGCCATGATCAGAAGAATTTTTAAAATCTTTGAAAAACATTCAAACTTTAAGTAAAATACTATTTTGGTGTTTGGTCCTTGCCCATAAATTATTGGAAGCAAGATATGAGAATGGCAAACTTTGGGAGCAGTATTCCTGCTTTAGAAAATTGGCGTTGAATTTAGATGTCCTTTCAGTCTTTGGGAGGAGGATTGATGGGTGTGGCAGTTGAGGAAAAGAAGAGGACCATTCTGGGAAAGATGCTTCAGTCCATGTTAGAATTTCTGGGACTTTTAAATTTCAGACTCTTTTTTTGTTGTTTAATTGTTTCAATCATGTCTGATTCTTTGTGATCCGACTTAGCATAGATACCAGAGTGGTCTTCCATTTCCTTCTCCAACTAGTTTTACAGATGAAGAAACTGAGGCAAACAGGGTTAAATGACTTGCCCAAGATCATATAGCTAGTTAATGTCTGAGGTCTGATTTGAACTTAGGAAAATGAGTCTTCTTGACTCTAGGCCTGCCACTCTATCCATTGCATCATCCCTAAACTCTTATATTCTTAAATATTGAGTACCGAAAGATCTTTTGTTAAGATGGAGTATATACATTGATATTTACTATATTAAAAATTAAAATGTAAATATTTATTCATTCATTTAAAATAAAACAATAAACTCATTATATATCAATATAAACAACCACTTTTTATGAAAAATAACTATTTTAAAAGTCTGTTAAGAAGAATGCCATTGTTTTACTTTTTCTCCCAAACTCTTTAATGTCTGACTTATTTAAAGACAGCTGGATTATCATATCTGCATCTGCATACAGTTTCTTGTGATAAATTGTTTTGTTTGAAGTGCGTGAAGAGGTACACACAGATATATAAGTGGAAGAAGGAGGAGTGTTTTAATAGGCAAAAGAATATCTTAGTATTATTGTAAGAAGAGTTTTGATGTCTCAGAGCACCTAAAAAGGTATTGGGGACCCCGAGGGGAACCCCACTTTGAAAACCACTTTCCTATGTAATGATTAACTTACTCTCAGGTCTACTTGTTGGGGGTGGTAGGAGAACTCCAGGCTTTAAAAAAAGAACTTGAGATTTGGATTCTGTTCAGACTCAATCCTGAAAATTCTCTCAGAGCATCTTGTACTTGGCCGTCTTCCTCACCATCCATATTTATATAGTGCTTTACAATGGAACATTTCGAGTAGACATGGCCTTCCCTTTCCCTTCCTTCTAATTAAACATAGTTATGTATACATAGATCTCTTTAAAAGATAGGGGGATAATGCTTTTAACAACATTGCTGCATTAAAATATAGTGGAAATAAACTTCTTAATCTAGCTTTTATAGATGTAAAATAGAGGAAGGGGGCCATCAAGTCTAACCTTACATTTTACAAATGGGGAAATTGAGGCTCAGAAGAATTGACTTGTCCAACGTCACATAGATAGTAAATAGTTGAAGTAGGATTTGAACCCATGTCATTGGACTCCAAAAGCAGTATTTTTTCTTGTGTTTTAAGGTAAGACATTCATTCCAAATAAGCAACAATGAGATACAAGGCTTACTAGGCTTTATACTATGTCTTAATCCAAGTGCTTGGATGCTTTTGAGTCTTGAGTGGTAGAAAGGTTTAAATGTGGACTAGATGATGAGGCACCATGTGATGAGGAGAAAATTGGCGATGCAGGGAACTTGTAATCACCAAGGCCACAGCAGAGAGGGAGGAATAGAGGACACTTATGAAAGCTAGGCTATTGCTATTGCCCAGAGTCAGAGAAAGAAGGAGGGAGAGGGAGAAAGGAAGGGAGAAAGAAAAAGAGGGAGAGGGAGGGAGAGAAGGAAAGGTGGGAGGAGAGATAGAGACAAAGACAGAAAGAGAGAGAGAGAGAGAGAGAGAGAGAGAGAGAGAGAGAGAGAAAGAGAGAGAGAGAGAGAGAGAGAGAGAGAGAGAGGTGATTAGCTACCCATCTCTTGTCTGTCACTTCTGTTCAAAAATTTAAAACTGTTTTCATTTTTGTATTTCCAAGTACCCACTCATAGTAGGTGCCTAATAATAAATGTTGGTTGAGTGACTGTCCAAAGGCCACCCTCGAAATGTTAAACATGACATTTAGGTCACTGTCACCAACCAGAGAACATTCTGAGACCTACTTGAGATGACCTTGGCGCCACATTCTGGAGGAAGCTCTTCCTTGTTAGCAGTGACCACCAGAGGGTTACAGGAAGAACCTCCTGGGTAGAGAGATGCCAGTGCTGCCTCCTAAGAGCCAGGAGAGCAAAAGCTTTACATTGCCTTCAGGGCAGGCATAAAGGGACTTAGATGAAAGCAATTGAACAGGTGGTCCTGAGCTGTGATTATAAATTCTTCAGGTACAATTTGTCGATCAACCAGCATTTATTAAGCACCTACTATGGGGCAGACACTGTTTTAAGTGTTGCAGAGTTCAAGCTGAGGGTCACAAACCTGAGCTTCCAGAACTGAGTTCTGTCTCCTTTCTCACTAGGAAAGACTGACCATTGGGATGCTCAGCTCAAATGACGCTTCATACATGAAGCCTTTCTCCAACCCTTGGCTGTGAGCGCCCTTCCCCTCCCCATTAACTTAAAGTGTTTAGTATATTTGTGCATGCGCATGTTCTCTCTCCCTATTCTTCTTTGGAGTGTAAGCTTCTGAGAGCAGGCGCTGGCTCTTTTTTGTCTCTTTAGCCCTACTACCTAGAACAGTGCCTGGTACTGAGTAGGTATTCAGGAAAAGATTACAGGTGGGCTCTTTGTGACAACACTCAGAGTGGCCTCAGCGGTAGTATATACTCTAGCTCTAGCTCTAATCCTGGCTTGTTCCTTTACTCCCTTTTAAAGTCAAGGTGAGGAACCACATTCTCCGTCTTCCACGCTAAGTCATATGTGATCACAGCCTCATAATCTTGGGGATGTGAATGAGATTCAAAAGGCATTCACAGGAAGTCATGCTTCCAATCAGATCACTCCCTCAAACTATTTATGTTTGTCAGAAGAAGAGGATGGGGTGGAGGCAGAAGGCAATATGGTGTGATTGCACAGTCCACTATTGGCATATTGAAATGGACAAGTAGGGAGGCTTCTAACGTTACACATGGGCACATGTCCACAAATAGCCTGTAATGTAGACATTGGTGGGAGGTCAGGAGGGAGAAGGCAGAAACCTGAATCCAGGGACAGAAAGGGAGTCAGTCATACTCCAATTTAATCTGGGGTGTGTCATTTTCAAAGCAGGAGCAGGGTACTGTAAGAGGTTAAGAGTTCTGAGAGGCTTTGGATACCCCAAAGTCCTAGGTCATTAAAACTTCAAAACCAGCACTTCCACTCCAGCCTGAGTTCACTCCTCCTTTGTTAATATTCCTGTGAATACTCACAATTCTTATTGTTATGAAAGAGGGGCCTTCCATAATTCATAGCCACAAAGCGTCACTAGGAGAATGAGGGTATTAAAAAGGTAACTTCTTTTGTCAAAAAGTATCTGCGGGTCCTTGAAATCCCTACACAGTTTCTCAGTCTTATCTGCTCCTGTCCTCTTATTTGGTTCTGGTCCTAGTTCATCTGTAATATTTGTCTCCATTTTATTACTGTTGGACTAATTCAATAGGTGGCCTACCCAATATTTCTTATTGTCTTGATGATGTGATGATGGGCATGCACCATCCATTTGGGTTGTCTTCTGTGTGTTGATAGGTAGGCCACTCCCTTTTGTAGGATCTTGGGTCTTGGGGAAAATCCTATTGGTGTTCTGGAACTAGAGTAATTATGCAGTTGCTGTATTGTGCAAGGACCTTCCATTGACAAGTCCTCAGAGAGCTTCCTGATCTTTGACCTCAGGTTCATCATTCTACTACCTTGGGTGAATGATCACAGGGAGATTTACTGTTACAGGGTCAACACATTTTAACTGCTGTAATTCTTTCCCTAAGGTTTGGTCACTATAGGTCTACGCTCCTGTCAATAATGTATACAAGGGCAAATTTTTATAGACACAATTGTCAACCTTCTTCCCATTAATGTTGAAGAGTTGATTTTGCTTGCTAGAAGATATACATACATACATACATACATATTAGATACACACACATATATATATACAAAGGTATCTAGCTCTACTGGCGAACAGAGAGAGCCCTTTTTTCTTTAACATCAGAATCCTTGGGACAGTTGCCTCCTTTCCCCAACCTAAATCAGCATTCAAGTGTAGAATCCACCCCCAACCTTCTTTCCTCTGTAGACTAACAGCCTGGGCTAGCTGGTAGAGAACCCAACTTAAGATAGCCCAACAAAGCATCTCACCTTGTCTCATTGTCCTAAGACTTGACCTGGCTACAAAGAATGCTTTAGTAAACATCACAGATTCCCAAGTTTTATGCTATTGGACCATTTCTTTCTCCCGAGTGTGGCAATCCATTTATGACAGATCATTCATTTAGAACTGCATTCAATTGCAGTTAAAGGTAGGGCTTTAATAAATCAATCAATAGGTCTTTATTAAGTGCCTATTGTGTGCCAGGCACTGTGCTAAGTGCTAAGGATATAAGAAAAGCAAAAGACAGTTCATATCTTCAAGGAGCTCATAATCCAATGGGATTTAATCCATTTATCATTTGGGGAATAGCTATTATTCTTATAAATTTAAATCAGTTTTCTCATATTTTTTGGAAGTGAGTCTTATCAAAGAAACCTCCTACGAATATTTTCTTCTCATTTAACTGTTTTTCTTCTAGTACTAGCTGTACTGGATTTGTTTGTGCAAACACTCTTTAATTTTATATAATGACAACTATCCATTCATATATATTTTTCAAAATCCCAAGCTGTAAATCCCAATCGTCAAATGGTTTGATTTTTCTATTCTTCTTCGAATACAGAAATAAAAACATCAAATGTTTCCCTCCCCCTATAAAAGGAATCTTAGTGGGAAATCCCCCTAAAAGAATAGAGGTTCGAGATCTGGGTGGAATAGGTGGATAGGAGCAGGATATAGATTGTGGATGGGTAGAGAGTACTGGGAGAAATCAGAGGAGGAGAAAATGTTCACCTTCATATCTTAGTAAATATTGACTCAAGAACCCAAGGAGAAAGGGAGCAGAAACTAGGAATCTGCCTCGCTCAGCATGGGGAATAACAACTAGATTAGGGCCCCAGCCTTTCCAGGATCCTCCAGGATCACTACATATAATCAGAAAGAGTTCTTGACTTCTTCTGGCTCTTAATAGACCAGGATAGCTTATAACAATTATTATTATTGGGCCTGTAGGGGCTATTCTGACTTTATTCCTCATAAATAATGCAGCCTAATCCAAGATGGTAGGAGATGAGACACACCCAAAAGATGATGACTTGGAAGTACCTCTCCCTGCCTCCAATAAGAGTCAGTCTGCCACTCTATCTGTCCTCTTAAAGCTGACCTGAAATTTTGCTGATGATCTTGTCCCTTGCACCATCCCTGATGGTATTTTGTATAGGGAATAATCCTTAGTTTCTGGTCTCTGCTAGTTTTAAGTGTCACTAGAACTGGCTCTCACACACTTCTTTCTCTCAAAGGCTGTGTTCCAGGTGGCCAAATCTGGGTTAGAATCCCAGTGCTTCCCTCCCGTCAAGTTCCTCTGATAAGCTTTGTATTTTTACTCATCATACTTATATGTCAGGACACTGTGGGCAGTGCTGTAAACACTGTGTGATAACATCTACTTCCCAAGATCGAAGTTATCTCTCCTATTTCATCCCCACACTTTCCTGAGATGGGGTAAAAAAAACCCCAAGATATAAGACATCAGCGGAAAATTGCTATTGTGTATGTCAGAGAACCTGGGGCTCTATATTAAACTTCAAAATGAAAAAATGATACCGATGGCAAAATTCACTTACTTCCCTCACAGAGGTCAACAGGTAACAGTCAGGAAATCGAGAAGCTATTTTTTCAAGTGATCTGTAAATATTTCATGTGTTTAGAAATGGATGTTGTAACCTAATCATTTTGGTGACTATAAATTCTCAGACACCATTGATCTCTGTCTTTTTACTTATACTCGAAAAACCAAGTATAAGGAGGAGAATCAGAGCCTAGAGGTTACCAAAGTGATATGCATTTCCCTTGTGTAGGTTTAAGAAATTAAAAAAAAAAGATGTTTCTTATTATATGGAAATTTACTGCCACGTAAATAAAAATGCTCTCAAGATTAGTATTTTTTCTGTTCATTTAATTTATTTTTAGGTGTCTTTTTTCAGGCATTGGAAAAACCTACAAGACCATAGTATTTGAGATCTAATGCTGGAATAGACCTCAAAGACCTCATAGAAAGGTGTCAGTTTTCTAATCTGTAAAATGGGGGATACTAATAGAATATCCTTAATAGAGTTGTTCTGAGGATCAAGTGAGATATGCCTTGTCAAACTTAAAGCACAGCATAATATCAGCAGAGATGAAGGTGATGATGACAATGATCACCATGATGATGAGGATGTGATAATGAGGAGAAGGAATTCCTTTATTCAGCCTAAGACTAAAATTCGGGTCTGTTACCTGCCTTCTGTGGTAGAAGAGTTTTGATGGCTCTCTATATTGCTGCGCCAATCATAATTCGGCATGAAATTATTATTAGAGCAGGGACGGGGTTTTTGTAGGTTCAGCTTTGCATTCAACAGTATGAGAGTGATAAATAATTGTGAATGATTAACAATATAATATTGCTTTTACTATTAATAATGATAATAAATGTGATAAAATCCTATCAAAGTTACTACTGAAGCCTTCTCCAAGGAGAGAGGAAATCCTTGTGACTTCATTCATTAATGAAATGGACTTACTTCTACTGTCATTATTATGATCCTTACTTATGCCTCAAGTCAAGCCAATGACTGTTTTACTGAGAACAGAATTTCTTAAGTCTTGGAATGAGATTCCATATGTGAAATTCCATGAGTCCAAGTTAACTAAGTATAAAAGTTTCCCTTGGTCAGCTTGAAGTTTAATACATTTCTCTAAAATAGGAATTCTAAAGTTAAATGGAGATTACAAGTACAGGTACAAGGAACTCAATGGTGCATATGAAAGTCATCCCAAGACATTCCTTTAAAAATGTCAAATTGTAGGGGGCAGCTGGGCGGTTCAGTGGATTGTGAGCCAGGACTAGAGATGGGAGGTCCTGGGTTCAAATTTGACCTTAGACCCTTCCTAGCTGCGTAACCCTTGGCAAGTCACTTAACCCCCATTGCCTAGCCCTTACCCCTCTTCTGCCTTGAAACCAATATACAGTATTGATTCTAAGATGGAAGGTGAGGGTTTTTATAAAAAAATAATTTTAAAAATATCAAGTTATAAAATGGGCTACTCCTCTCATAGTCTTGTTCATCATCCTTGTTTGCCTTCAGACTTTTCATCTCTTGGGAAGCAGTTAAACCTGAGAGGTTGCAAATCACAGGTGCCAGTTTTCCAGAGTTGATTTAGCATTTGGAGCTAGTTAATCCATTGGATTCTCGAGAGTATTCTCTCTTCAGGTGAGAAAAGATAAGGTCTTGGACTAGACTGGTGACTGATTAGAGAGAAAGAGATAGATGTTATACAGGGAAGCTAGGCTACAAATTGGATATATGAGCTAAGGAAGAAAGAAGAGGCATAAGAGCACAAGATCATTGCATTAGACACAGAGAGACCTTAAAGGTTATGTATTCCGGCCTTCTCATTTTATAGATGAGATGTGGCCCAGGGAGGTTCAATGACTTGCCCAGGATCATATGGGTAGAAAGTGGTCAAGTTAGAGTTTAAGTGGAGTTTGTCTAACTCCAAAATCCAGAGTTCTTTCCACCACACCATTCTGGCTACAAGGTCCCAAACCTAGGAGACTAGAACATTGGTGGTGCTGGTACTAGCAATACAGATGTTTTCAATAGGAATGGATTGTGGGAAAATGTAACGAGCTCCATTTTGAACTTGTTCCATTTGAAGAACTTTCTAAGAAATCAAGGTGAAGGTATTGACTAGACAGTTCATAGAGAGATATTAGAAATGGATATGTGTAGTTATCATCTGCATGGGGATGATGATTGATCTTAGGAGAACTGATGAGATCGCCAAGGAAAAATCTATAGAGAGAAGACAAAAGGGCCCAGTGCAGGTGCTCCCTTGGGAGAAGTGAATATCTGTTCTTCATTGAGAAGAGGAGGCGAATGCTCCAACCAAAGGGTCTTGAGATAAGGTCAGATATGTAGGAAGAAAACAAAAAGAGAGCGATTTCACCAAAGCAGAGAGAGAAGAGAATATTCTGGAGTGATAAAATCTGCCACTATGTCAAGTGGAGTGAGAATTGGGAAACAACCACTGGATTTATCAATTAGGCAATGAGGGAAAAGATCGAGTGAGATCACTGAGAAGAGTGAAGCATCTTCAACCTTACCCTTGCCTCAGTGACCCTGGTCCAGAAGCTGGGCCCATATTTGGACCTTCATGGTAGCCTCTGGGTTACATCATATTCTCCAGCAAGGACACATCATATTCCCAGTAAGTCTCTTAGATGGGGGGAAGGCTTTGCTCCCTTTCTTATAATGTATGGTCTTGATGTTTTCCATGTGGACTTATGGAGCCTGATTATAAAATTAAACGAGGTTTACCAAATTATCACAGTGAATCATTTTAGACACAACATGCCATATATGCCAAATGCAATTTGTGGGTGTATTTGTGGGCATATCTCTCCCCTAAATGCCCCCGTCTTCCAACAAAGAACTATTGTTTGTAGGTTCTGACATCAATCCTGAGTAGGGGGTACCTATTGCCAAAGAAGATCCTACAGAATCTGTGTGTGTGTGTGTGTGTGTGTGTGTGTGTGTGTGTGAACAATGGAAAGGAGAGAATAGAAATCTCCCAATTAGATTAAGAAGGTTATTGCAAGTCAATTATCATGTATCTAGAGGCAATGACTCTTCCTAAGTGAAGCAATTCTGCGTGGCTCTGGAGAGCATTAAGCAGCTGGCCAGGCTGAGTACTGGAAGTATGCAGGGTCATTTCCCATCCTCGGATGACTTTCTCTGGCTGATTTAAGAAAGAAGGAAGGTCTGTCAGAGGGTGGAGGAGGGAAAGGAAGTTTTTTCTCATTGGAGCTTCCAAGTGAATACTATTGACAGCATGGGCTGTAATGGGATGAATAAGGGTCACCTGTTACGTGGTACAAAATGGGAATATTAGCTAAGGCTTTTGATTGGAATTTAGGAGTGAGAGAGCAATGTAGGTGAGTTGCTTTGGTCCATCACTCTACAAGCCTTTATTAAGTGCTTTGTGCTAGGCACCGAGAATACAAGAACAAAAATAAGTCGGTCCTTGCCCTCAAGAAATTTACAACCTAGATGAGGGTTTTGATGTTAAGGGATTGCTCTACTGCAAATATGAATAACATAGGAACAGATCTTGAACAATATACATGCATAACCCAAATGGAACTGCTAGTCAAGATTATGAATCATGTAACCATAGAACAATATTCCAAATAAAAATGAAAGAAATTAAAAAAAAGAAATTTACATCCTAGAGGCTAGAGATAACCAACACACGTACCTATACAATTTAGACAAAGTAATTTTTAAGAGATGGCACAAACTCCCGGGGGAATCAGAAAAGATCTTATATAGAAGGAGGTAGCTAGGTGGTGCAGTGAAGGCTGGACCTGGGATGAGAAAGATCTGAGTTCAAAATCTGCCTTAGACACTATGTGATCCTGAACCAGTCCTTACTTTTCTTTGCCTCAGCTTCTTTATATGCAAAATGGGATAATAATAGGAACTTCTTCACAGAGTTGTTGTGAAGATTAAATTTTTGGAAATGTGTATACGTATGTGTACATAAGTATATCACTTTACAAACCTTAAGGTGCTATGTAAATGCTACGTATTTTTATTCTTTTTTTTTCTTTACTATTTAGTTATTACTATTAAGGAAGCACTTGAACGGAGTCTTGAAGGAAACTGGGGATGCTCAGATGCTTTCATGGGTCTGTGATATCATCAGTGTGGGTAGATTGCAGCCCACGCACACCTTGCCATCCTCTGTGATTTGTGTCCATGTATTCCCATGAATTTTTCACAGGGAAACCTTGCTCCAGAGCCCTTGACTTTAACAGAAGCATTGTTGTGCATAGCAGTGGAGAGGCACATGGAAATGTGGGCAGACTACAGCACTTTAAGAATGAAAAATTGTGTGGGAAAAATCACTTACAGGATGTCTTTGGAGAGATATATGGTCAGATTTCACCTTGTGAAAGAGAGTTGATGGTTGTGCTTAGTATGCTATGATTGCAGTAGAATGAGATACTAGACAGAATCCCGGATTCAGACTCAGAAGGACTGAGTTCAAATCCTGGTTTTTTTTTTCCCCACTTATTAGCTATGTGACCTTGGTCAAATCACTGGATCTTGCATCTACTTCCCTTATCTATAAAATGAGTGGCTGGACTAGATATCCTCTAAAGTCTCTTGCAATTCTAGATCTAGGGTCTTGTGACAGATAGCCTGCTGATGAGCTGAGATTTTTTTCAACCATATCTATGACTTCATTGGAATGATAGAATTTTCCAATGAGGAAACACCCTCTACCAACTATTCATTTTCTTAATACATGTAATACATTTAAAATATTTCTATGTTAATGTAATGTGCTATTCTTATTAATTATAATATTTTAATATTAGTGCATAACACTATATATTTATACTATATTAATATTATAGTTAATAATATAATAAATTAGTAAATAACACAATATTAACATATGATATACTATAATATACTTATATATATCTCATTTTAGAGAGTCACCTGGGGCACCAAAAGATAATCTCTTCTCAATGCCAGGTCGCTGCTTCTCTGAGTTAGTTGAGATGAATATTTCTGTATTTTGTTGGAAAAATAAAGAAGCAGAGATCAGATAGATGATTTCTAAGTTCTCTTTAAGTACTGTCTATGGTCCTGCTCATCCCTCTTCTATGAACTCTACCTTCTAGGATCTAGATACAATGATGTTGTATCTAAAGGAAGGGACTTGAGGGTATTACACCATTAACCCTTCTGGATACTTGAAAGATGCTATGATTTCAGGAAGAAGATCTACCAGAGAGTGGAGGGAGGAAAGAGGAGTTTCCTTTCTTTGGACTTTGTATCTAAAAACCATCTATCACATTATCTGTGTAATGGGGTTTGGGACATGTTCAGATCACCTAATATGGAGGCACTCACATGCCAGGGACTTCCTTCTGGGAGACACAAATGCTATATTTAGACATGCTACATTGACCTGCTATATGGTTAGAAGCAGTCTGTTTCCTGGAACTGGCTAAATCTTTAAAATTACCTGACTGATGTGTGCCTTGTCCAGTGCTGTCCAGGAGTGAAAGACTTTTTTACTCACTTCTTCTCTCAGTAAGTGGGGAAGAGAAGCTCTTTGAAACCAGGGTCCTGGGATATTGGTCCAAGAGGAGCCTGGGACTTGGAACTTTTTCGGAAAATAGCTCATATACTGACTGGCTCGTCTTACTCCTCAGGTGCCTGCCATCCTTCCACGTGCCATAAATATCCTTAGTTTCATTTTTAGAAAATGTTTTCAATAGCAGATTCCCCAAAATTAGAATACATTGAACAGTCCACTATTCTCCAATAACTCACATTACAAGAAAAACTGAAACTGTCTCTCTTTTTTGGCAACAATATGCATTATAGAATAAAGTATGGTGAAAAAAATTTTTATTTTGATTGGAATTCTGATTCATTGTGTTTTGTGTGAAAAAGATCCTTCATACAAGGTTCAGACAATGATACCTATTTTTATGAGAGATGATTCTAAGGATAATTTGTATTACATTATAAAATTTAAATGCTTATTGAAAAATATTATGTATTGTATAAATATCTGAGAATGGAATTTTAATCCTTTTCCATATCATAATGCCTTGTTTTTTAAACCTTGGATATAGTAATTCCATTTTTCTTGAAATTAAAATAATTATTTTATCATATTATATTTTTACACCTAATAAATAGTAAATGTATCATGATACATATTTTTACAAATACATGAATGTTGTTAAATTATAATTCAAACAAGTGAAATCAAGTGGACCTGGGTTGGTTGTTGTCCTTTGTACTGAAGGGGATCAAAATGACATTACTGGTAATGTCTTTTGACTTGAGCATAAATTGGATTTAAGTGTGGCATTGCTGCACAAAGTCACCAGTTTTACTCTCTCTTCAGAGTCACTGAAGTTTATTTTTTTAGAAAAATTTTTTCCATGGTTACATGATTCATGTTCTTGCTCTCTCTCCCCCACTCCCCCTCCCCCAAGCCCCAGTAGCTGATGCACATTTCCACTGGTTTCTTCCTGTGTCATCGATCAAGATCTATTTCCATATTATTGATAGTTATACTAGGGTGGTCACTAAGAGTCTACATCCAAATCGTGTCCGCATCAACCCATGTGTTCAAGCAGTTGTTTTTCTTCTGTCTTTGCACTCCTGTGGTTCTTCCTCTGAATGTGGGTAGTGGGGCAGCTGGGTAGCTCAGTGGATTGAGAACCAGGCCTAGAGACAGAAGGTCCTAGGTTCAAATCTGGCCTCAGACACTTCCCAGCTGTGTGACCCTGGACAAGTCACTTGACTCCCATTGCCTAGCCCTTACCACTCTTCTGCCTTGGAGCCAATACACAGAAATTAAGGGTTTAAAAAAACGAAAGAATTATGAATGTAGGTAGTGTTCTTTCTCATAGGCCCCTCAGAGCTGTCCTGGGTCATTGCATTGCTGCTAGTACAGAAGTCCATTAAATTCGATTTTACCATAGTGTATCAGTCTCTGTGTACAATGTTCTTCTGGCTCTGCTCCTTTCACTCTGCATCATTTCCTGGAGGTCATTCTAGTTCACATGGAATTCCTCCAGTTTATTATTCCTTTGACAAAGTCAAGTCAGCTGATGATGGCTTGGGAAACAGTGGATGACCTTGGAGTCTTCCATGTCTGGCCAAGCTCTACATGTTCTGTAGCACCTGCTGCAGTCACTTTCATGGAAGTTTGAGCAAATTGTTCCCATCTGCCCCTTCGACTATGGGAGAAGTCATCACCTAGGAAGAGCCCACACTTTCACAACTCATTTACCAGTTTGAGACCTGTCAGTTACCCTCGACTGGTTTAGCCCGCCTGCCCTGCCGAGAGGGTTTTCCTTGGTGCATGGATATATATCTGATGCCTGGAAGGTGGAAAGCAAAGGTAGCTGAGCATTCCTGAAAGGCACTTCGCAAGCCCTCTCACCAGATACACCCCGTATTCCCCTTAACTGTCGATACATATAACATAGATATAACAATAACAAAAATATAATTATAACAATGTTCTTATTTTTTTTTAACATTTATTAATATTCATTTTTAACGTGGTTACATGATTCATGCTCCCCTTTCCCCTTCAACCCCCCCCCCGCGCCCCCCCCCCACCCTTGGCCGATGCGCGTTTCCACTAGTTTTGTCATGTGTCCTTGAACAAGACCAATTTCCAAATTGTTGGTAGTTGCATTGGTGTGGTAGTTTCGAGTC
>NC_058134.1:12939806-13029800 GCF_016433145.1 Gracilinanus agilis | reverse complement strand
GAGAGAGAGAGACAGAGAGAGAGAGAGAGAGAGAGAGAGAGAGAGAGAGAGAGAGAGTGAGTGAGAGAGAGAGAGAGAGAGTAAGAGAGAGCACATAATTAAAAATGGCAGCCTTTTAGGCTGAGTGAAGGGGAAACGATGTATAGACTTGTTCTCTGATGGTAGTTATGGAGGGGTAAGAGTCATAGAGAAGGTTCTCTGTAGGGTATGTGCCACACGGACCCCTGGAAGGGGATTTATAGGATGACAGAGGATAAAGGGCTCACAAGATGAGCGGATTTGGATCGCTTGATATCTGCCTTGATGGAAGGGGGGCTCACATCCATGAGATCACAGATCCATTGAAATGTAGAAACAAAGGAAGTCTGGAGTTAGAAATGAAATTGTTGGTTCCCAATGGGCTTTTTATCATTAACACATTTTTAAAAAACAAAATTATTATGCACCTCTTTTTGCTTCTGCACGATCAGATTGTTTCCGCTTCCCTTTCTTCGAGATCAAGTATTATTTATTTGTCCAGATAAAATGAAACCATGTGTGAGGCAGACTGCTATAGTAAAAAACAAACATTGGTTTTGGAGTTATGGGGCCAGGGTTCAAAGCTGCTCCTGAAAGTATGTGTCCTTGGGTAAGTCCCTAACCTCTCTAGGTCTCTGTTTATCCCTTCTGTAAAACGAAGGGGTTAGTGCTAAACCTAACACACAGTATCTTGATAAACCCTTTTGCTTTTACTGAACACTTTTACGTCCTCTGTGATCCTCTTCTAGCAAGGAGGCCAATGAGGCTGGTTTCCTTGATATTTCTGGCACAATACTCACCATCTCCTGACTCAGGACATTTTCCTTCATGGATTGTCTCCCATACCTGGAAGATGCTTCCTCCTGGCTACCTTCAAGCCTCAGCTAAAATCCTACCTTCAAGAAATCTTTCTTAATCTCCTTTAATTCCCTCTGAGATGATCTCTGATTCACCTTGTATATATCTTGTTTATTATAGTTGTTCATTGTTTCAGTCATGTCTGACTCTTTGTGGCCCCTTTGAGGGTTTTCTTGGCAAAGACACTGGAGACGTTGGCCATTTCCTTCTCCAGCTCATTTGACAGATGAGGAAACTCGAGGCCAACAGAGTGAAGTGACTTGTCCAGGGTCACACAGCTAGGAAGTGCCTGATGCTGGATTTGAACCCAGGAAGAGGAGTGTTCCTGACTCCACACCTGACGCTGTATGCACTGCACCATCTAGCAAACCCCATTGTTTGTACATAGTTATTTGAATGCCACCCCCCCCATGAGCTACCTGATGACAGTAATGCTTTTGCTTTCCTTTATATTCCAAATATTACTTGGGAAAATGTGTATCTCTGAGTGCCTTTATCAACAAAACAGAGAGGGAGGAAATCCATGAATTGGGTTTGCAGCTAAAAAATTATTAGAAAGAGTTAAAATCCCCAGAAAAAAAATGAAATTGGAAATCCTAAAAACTAAAAGAGAAATAAAACTGAAATTAAAAGAACTGTTGAATGACTACATTCTGTGCACTTAGTACAATTCCTGGTACATAGTAGGCGCTTCATTGATGCTTGTTGCCTTGGCTATAAGGCACTGAAACAAATGTTTGTCTCGGTACACAAGAAGCCTTCTCTGAGAGTACTCACAAAAAAAAAAATAATAATAATAATAAAAGCGAAGCCAGGCAGCTCAGTGGGCGGAGGTAGACAGAGTTCTATCCTTCTGAATTCAAATCCAGCCTTAGACACATCCTAGCTGTGTGACCCTGGATAAGTCACTTAACCTTGTTGGCTTCAGTTTCCTCATCTGTAAAATAAGCTGGAGAAGTTGGTGGCGAACCTCTCCAATATCTTTGCCAAGAAAACTCCAGATGGGGTCTCAGAGAGTTAGACAAGACTGAATGACATTAATAACAGAGATAAGATGTTCTTTAACATGAGTTTAGACTCTTCTAGTTTCACAGCAATTAAAACATTTCTTTGGCTGGGAAGTCTACAAGTCCATCTAGTCCACAAAGAGATGACCGAAGAGCTAAGCGCTGGGAAGGGACCTCGCTGTCATGGTCCGGCCCCATCATTTTATCGGGGAGGGAATGGAGAGCCTGAGAAGCAAAGAGACTTGCGGGGGGCCCAGAGGGAATTCCTGACAGAACCAGGTCTAGAACTCAGGTCTCCCAAGTCCCATTTCACCCTATTTCCAAGTCTCTGATCAGCATTAGAATATTGCCTGGGGGAGAAAAGGCCCAGCAACCAACCGTGGGACCTGCAAGTTTCTAAGAATGTCATTCTCGTATTCATTAGCATCAGGACCAGCTGAATATGCCTGAACACACAACCTACATATTTAAAAGTTAATGATAAGCAGAGAGAGAGCTTTGCCCCCCTCTGTAGGCAGCCCCGAGGGCCTTTCTATTGTGGGTGCTCTTTCTTAATAGCTTTAAGCCACGAATTCCCGGTGAAATGGAAGAATGTGACCCAGAACCCTTCAGAGTAAATGTTTTATGGGATTCCAACTTGTTTGTGTGGCCTCCTGAAGACAGCGGCATCTTGGGGCGTTTAGCCTGTGGGCTCTTCTAAGTATACAGGACTGCTGGCCATTTCCCCAGGCTGTGATAGCTGCCTTCTCTTCTTGGGGGAGCCACTCTTTCTTGGATCTTCCACTCTTTCTTGGATCTTCCATTCTTTCTGGGATCTTTGAGGCCAGCAAACTTAGCTGAGGCAACACAGAGGGAATATCCACTCACAGGTTGATACTATTGCAAGGTTTACAAAAGGCTTTCCTTAGACAAATCCCGTGCGTTGGTCAGTTCGGTATTTGTAACTCCTTCCCTCTCCCCTTGGCCGGTGTGGACTTTGGGCCACAGACACGATGTCTACGATCGGGCCATTTGCGACAATTATTAAGGCATCGCTTCGCAGCACTTTGCAGAGGGCCTGGCCCCTCAGAATTGCGTAATAAATGGTTTTCTAGTTAATTGATTGGAAAACACACTTTTATTTAAGGAGCAGGCTTTCTCCTCGATGGACTAGAGCACAGACAGCCAGAGCTCGCCTTCTGAAGCATGGGGATCATTTAACCTTCTCTAGGGCAGGAATCCATTCCTTTTTGTCTCTGTTTTCCTGTCTGACCCAGCCTGAGCTTCACAAATACTTCTTGAATCTGTTATAGGACAGGAGGATCTTCCGCCTCCCCATTCAGTTGTTCCTTCCCCACGTCCCGGGCGTCTGGCTTTCCGCTCTGGCCCTTAGAATTTCCCAGAGGAATCAGCCACTAAGGGTTATGGTCTGCACAGGTAACGCCACACAGGGTTGGCCCAGGCTGAGGCCTTTACTGGGGAAAATGGTTTGAACAGCAGCTGGGAATCTGGAGAAGGCAGCCCGAGTCAAGAGAAAAGAGGGGACAGAGCCTGCCTAGGGAGCTGGAACTGCTGGGTCCTCCTGGGGTGGACAGAATGACCACTCCTGAATGGGAACCTGGAAGAAGGTCCCTGAGTGGTTGTGGACTGTCTTCTGCTCCCATTATGGATTAGGAGAGGGCTGAAACCAGCTTGGGGAGGCTGGAAAAGCAATTTTTTAACCCCTCACACACCTTCCATCTTAGAATCAATACTGTGTATTGGTTCCAAGGCAAAAGAGTGGTAAGGGCTAGGCAATGGGGATAAAAGTGACTCTCCCAGGGTCACACAGCTAGGAAGTGTCTGAACCCAGGACCTCCTGTCTCTAGGCTTGGCTTTCAATCCACTGACTCAACTTGCTTCTCCTTGAACTGACTGTTAAATTTAAGTATGTGTGTTTATACTTTGGAAATCTACAAAGAGAAGGTTTACTGTATTGTTTTGTTAGTTGTGAAGGAGAAATTGTTAATAATGCAGACTAAGCTTAAAAGTGTGTTGTTTTCAGGCAGCTGGTGGTTGAGGAGTTCCTGGTACTCCCCTGTACATCGTTCCTTCTCATTCCTTTACTTCTACTTTGATAAACCTGGAAGAATTCTCCTGACCTATTTTTCTATCCCTCATAGTTGGATTCCTTTAATTCCCTTTTTTATAGATTAGTCTGTTTCCTTTGGCTGCTGACGTGTTGCTCTTGAGATCAGAGCATTCATGGGATGGCCATGAGGGGTTTGGGATGTCACAGTCCATCTCCCCGAGGAGCCGCCCCTCTGGCTTTGGAGCTGACAAGACTTGGGGGGCCACCGAGCTCTAGTCTAGCAGAAGAAACATCCTCTAAGTCTTCTAAAGGGAGCAGGAATGTGGGGCTCACAAACATTCCCCGGAAGGAGCCAGTGGAAGCCAAGCTACCTCCAAGGGCTCGAGAACCATCGGAAGGGCCAGTGATTCGGCCCTCGAGGCGGGGTCTGGGAAGCTCTCTTCTCCGGCTCTTTCTGAGAGGTAAGATGCTCCACAGTGGCATGAGTCTTCCACGTCAGGAGTTTTGCCAGATCAACCACTGAGAAGGGCAATTGGGGAATGACTTCAGGTTCCAGTGTCTCCCTGGCCACTAAGATGGGCCCAGAGGGCTGGACCCTTGCCTAAGCCTTGATCTATAGTAGATAACAATAACGGACCACATTTCTACGTATCTTTCTCGTGGAAATGGATTCCTCAGAAGAGGCAATGAAGTGAGCACAACCAATAGGACAATCTATTCAATGGCAACAGTAAGAACAGCCAGATTCATTAGGGTAGAGAACCCTTTCTTACCCTATAGAGAAGGGGAATAAAGAAGGGGATTGTGGGGAGGGGTGTAATATAGAGGAGGGAAAAGTTGGGGGGTGATTAAAGAACCCTAAAGAGAAATAGGAAGGGACTAATAAGGGAGCAGGTGAGGAGGGGAGTAATATAAGGGAGGGGCAGGGGAATGATTAAAAGCAAAACACTGATGGAGAGGGAAAGCGTGAAAGGAGAAAGAGCAGGATTAAAAGAGGAAATCAGAATGGAGGGGAATACACAGATGGAAATCATAACTGTGAATGTGAATGGGATGAACTCACCTATAAAAGAGAAGCAGACAACAGAGTGGTTATACAATGGTAACAATATTGTTGAGGCAGCTATGTGGCACAGTGGATAGAATGACGGGCCAGGAATCAGGAAGACTCATCTTCCTGAATTCAAACATGGTCTTAGACACTTATTAGCTGTGTGACTCTGGGCAAGTCACTTAACCCTGTTTGCCTCAGTTTCTTTATCTGTCAAATGAACTGGAGAAGGAAATGGCAAACCATTTCAGTATCTTTGCTAAGAAAACCCCAAATGGGGTCATGGAGAGTCAGACACAAACAAAAAAATGACTGAACAAGAAAAACAACATCATAAAGACTTAAGAATTGTGGCAAATGAAATGACCAACCATGATTTCAGAGGACTGATAATGAAGCATTCCATCCATCTCCTGATGGATAAGTGATGGACCCAACATACAAAATAAAGCAATAATTTTCAAACACAGCCTTCATGGGAATAGTATGGGTTGCTTAGATATATTTAGTATAAGAGTTTTTCTTTTTTTCAAATTTTTTTGGGACAGATTTGGAGGGAAGGAGTTCAGCCACAGGATTAGTAAAATAAATGAATGAATGAATAAGTAAGCAAACAAAAAAATAAATAAATAAGAGAATGCCATTGAGGACAGAAAAGAAGCATTATTGAAGCATAAATGAACAGAAGAGAACAAAAGGAAGGTCAGGGGAGAATACAGACAAGCAGAGACAGCTTTGAAAATTACAGATTTGTTGTTTTTTTTAACAATAGTGAATTCTAACATCAATTATTGACCTAGTTCTGCCTACTTCATTCTATATTAGTTCACACAAGTCTCCCCAGATCTCTCTGAAGCTGTCTCTTCCTTCAGATGGACCCATGTGTAGAATGCAGACACATTTTTAGATGTGGCCAATATGGAAATGTTGTTTTGCTTGACTATACTTATATGATAAAAGAGTTCTATTAAAAAGAAAAATTACAGCTTGAATCTATTCTATATTTAAAAGGAGGGAGATGGTGGCTTAGTAGCAGTGAAAGCTGAAATTGCTTTGAGAATCCTCTATATTTAAAAGGAAATACTAGCTATATATGATAGAGATTCAGAGTTTCCAGTATAATTCTGTTTCAGTTTGATATTGGATAAGGAAAGTTCATTTTATTTTATTTATTTATTTTATTAAAACCTTTACCTTCCATCTTAGAATCAATATTGATTGTCTCTAAGGCAGAAGAATGGTAAGGGCTAGGCAATGGAGGTCAAGTGACTTGCCCAGGGTCACACAGCTAGGAAGTGGCTGAGGTTGGATTTGAACCTAGGACCTCCCATCTCTGGGTCTGACTCTCAATCCACTGAGCCATCCAGCTGCCCCCAGGTAAGTTCATTTAAAAAACTTGGTGTTTGTTTAGTTCATAATTAAAAAGAAAAGAAAAGAAACAGATTCAAGGCAGCTAGATGGCTCAGTGGATTGAGAAGCAGGAGGTCCTGAGTTCAAATCTAACCTCAGACATTTCCTAACTGTGTGACCGACCCTGGAGAAGTCACTGAACCCCAATTGTCTAACCCTTTCTGTTCTCCTGCCTTGTTACTAGGACTCAGTATTGATTCTAAGATGGAAGGTAAGAGTTTTTTTTTTTTTTTAAAAAGAAATAGATGGAAACTAAGCAAAAATGTGAATGGAAACTGGAAATGACCTGTAGTGGCAGCCACCTCGTCTCTTTGGCTGCTCAGACTCCCGACTGGCAGCTCCTCACCTCATCTTTCACGAAACACTAGCAGCCGTAAGTTCTGAACAGTCTGGGCTGAGGTTAGCAAGCAGATAAGCTTGTTTTGTAGCTGCCTACATGACTGCGCTAATCATATACTCTAAATGGAAATGTTGGCTGCCTTTTGCTGCATGTTAAAGTCTTTAAAAAGCGCCAGCTGGCCCCAAACCCAGGGTGCTCTCAGGAAGAAATGTTTCCCAGATGTGTCAGAGAGATTACCTGGAGGGAGTCCTTGGAGCCATGGATCGTCTTATCCTCATCACTGCAGGGAAGGCAGAGCTTTCACAGGACGGAGCTCTCTCGAGTTATCAGGACACTAAGTGGCTACTTCTCTGTGCATCATCCACAGCCCAAGTCATGGGGTTTTTCTGCCGTTTATGCAGTTTCTGGGTCTGAGACGAAGGCCACTGGCTTAAGTGGAAGCTGCTTCTCAAAGAACTGGGTCTTCTTTGACTATTTAAACAAGAAACTTGGGCCTATAATTCTCTTTGGGGGTCCCCTGACTTCCGCAGATTGTATTTTCTACTTTCTATTTTCTATCAAAATTGTCTGAGTCTTAGTGGACGGCATGAGGAGACTGATAGGATGAGCCATTCGTAGCCGAGTGGGCTGAATGGACCAGCCAGGGAAGGAAGGTTATCCCATTAGGGAATGAATGCTTTGTGATCTATGGAATTCTTCTGCATTATCCAACCATCATTCTCCAGCATGACAATCTCCCCCCGGCTGGAAGCAGAGAATTCAAAAAATTCTATTGCATTAGGTTTTTCAATTTGCGGGTTTGAAAGCTCGCCGTGTGCAAAACGATTTCATTTTTAACGTACGGCTCTAAACACCTGAATATTAGCTATTTAGAAGGGACTTCACAAGTCTCCTCTTCCACGCCACATTCTACCTGCCCATAATGAAATCGGTTTCCAAAGACAATTTCGCTGAGAACTGATTCTCCGTATCTAGGAATGGAATCAGTTCTAATCAGTGGGTGGCAATGATGACCAAGAACGTGGGGCTGACGGATTCATGGCTCCCTCGGTTTGTTTCGAGCCCCAACCGATGTCTTATAAATAAAATTTAAGAGTAAGTTAAAAATAAAAATTTGACCACATGTAAGACAAGTGGAGATGGGCAGAAGGAGCGGACCTGTGATTTCTTTGGAATGGGGAGTTCTCCGGAGGAGGTAACTGCCTCTAACATTAGGGCAGCATCTTCTCTGTATTTGATGCTCCAAAGAGAGTTTGTCAGTAGAGACTAATTGACTTGCCCACGACCACAAGAAGAGCACCCAACGGCTTAGAATTGATCCTTCAGAGAAGAATCCTGTTTAAATTCTAGAAAAATATCCATGGCAATATCCTTCTGAATAACCAGTTGTTAGAGAAAACCCATGAGTCCAGGAATTGAGGAGTGTGTGAACAATTTGTGGCAAATGAAGGTGGGGTTATTAACTAACCATATGAAAGAATGATTATAAAGGATGTAAATAAATATAGGAAGACTTCCAAGAAATGATGCTTAAGGAAGAAAGCAGTATACATGCTGACTCCAACTATTTAAATAATAATATTGTAAATTAATCTAACGTGATGGGTAATTCATGTAAATAGAAATGACAATAATTCAGTTAGAAAGACACACAGAAGAGTCTTCAGAAAATAAGTCGTAATAACTAACAGGGCATTTTTGTTAAAAATTAAAGATCGCTAGCATTGTATGATATTTTAAGGTTTGTAAAGCATTTTTCAAATATTTGCTTACTTGAACTTCACAGTTTCTAGGAGAAGGTGCTATTATGATTACCATTTGACAGAAGAGGGAACTGAGGCACAGAAAGTTTAAGTGACTTTCCCAGGATCACACAGGTAGCGAGTGTCTGAGGCGGGATTTGAATCCAAAATAAGTAAGCTTATATCCTGCAGGGAAGCTGTGATTCCTTGAATCTAGATATTCTCTCCAATGGTACAGATCGTAGCTTGTCCAGTCCTTGCGTCTCCGATCCGTGTGCTCCCGGAAATTCACCTGAAGGGCTCTACCCAGTTGGCAGATTTCTTCTCATATCTTGTGGGTACCAATGGAATCCAATGATGTATCTTTACCTGGTGCTCTCAGCATATGTCCCGTCCATTGTCTTCTCTTCTGGTCAGACAGTTTTTTGGTGATATCCATTACTTTAGGTCTCCTTTGGGGTCCCCCATTGGTTCCCTGCTGCAGAGTGCTCACACCTGCCATCGTCTCTTGTCATTGTCCTCTGAGGGGTATCCATGGTTCTCCAGAGTCTGGTATTCACTGTCTCAATGCTGGCCACATCCAAAAGATGGGCTTTGGTTTTCCCAGGCAGCTTGGGTTCAGTTAGGGAGCTTTGTCTCTTCTGGCAAGCTAGCCAGCTCACTCATCGCACCTGCCCCATTCCAGTATAAAATTCACGTACTCATTAAAAAACCCGAAGAGCTGATCATGTTGGTGTCTTTTACATTTTGACTTTGTATGTTAGAATATTTGTTATATATGAGACACAATGCATACACGTATACCAGAATGTCTGCTTTTGTTGGCCGGGATTCGGAATTTTAAAGAAGAAGATCTTTTCTGAACCTTCCAACTCCCTAAATCCCTCTTGCCCTTCCCCAGGGCTTCAAAGCACCCATGCAGGGAGGCCTTCTGAATGTCTTCTGTGACCTGCTGTTCTTCTAGCAGCAATGGGTAACACTGAGTCATCATTTTGTCTCATACAGGAAACCTTGAGAGCTTGCTGGGGTCTGGGTGCAGCTTGTAGCCAGGATGTGCAGTTAGTTGAACCTGCTCCTTTGTCTTCTTCAGCAATTTGTTCTGACTCCCAGTGAGCTAACTAGCTCTAGGCAGTGTAGTTGTACCTTCATGGCTTACTAACTCTGTAGGATCATAGATTTAGAGAAGGAAAGGAAGCCCAATCTTTCCATTTTACAGATGAGCAAACGGAGGCATAAGAGAGATTAAGTGACTTGTCTAGAATCACATAGCCAGGAAGTATCTGAAGAAGGATTTGAATTCAATCCTTCTCGAGTCCAAGTTTGTGGCTCTCTCTGGGGTGACACTTTTCAGTCTAATTGGCAAAAGCAAAGAATTAGAGGGTGGAGGGAAGTGGCAGCCCATGAGTGCTATTTGTACCTTTGTGATGTCTGGACAAGGGAAGGAAGACCTCCAGCTCATTGGGTGGCATGCCCAGGATGGAGGGACCATCCATATTGATGAGTTCACAGACCCAGGAGGGAAATTCCAACATTAAGTTTTGCAAATTGCTTTCTCTTCAATATCTCATTTTATCTTTACAAGACCCTGTGAGGTAAGTAAACACTCTGGGTTTTGTTCCACACAGTAGAGACAGAGGAGGACTTTGTAGTCATGGACTTTCCTAGAATGTGCCCACTTACCTGGTAAGCGAGTGTCAGAGGCAGCATTTGAACTTGGGGCTTTCCAATCTGCTACAAGATGGGGTGAATTGGGAAGGCAGAATGATGAATTCTCTGCTGCAGAGGCATGTGGACAGGTTGCATGTTTGTGCAGGTGGGCAGGATGTGCTTCCTCCCAGTGGGCACAGTGATGACCGCATCGAGCTCCAGGGTAGGTGCCCAGGTGCAGCCCTGTCTTTGCTTGGCATGCTCAAGAACCAGCGCTGCCCCCCTCCCAGACCCTGCAAGAGGAGGAAATCCTAAAATAGTTCATTCTGAATTTCGGAGATGGGACCCAAGACCAAAGAGCGACTCCCCTTTCCCCTGCTAAGAGGATTCTTGTAAAGCCATGGCTAGAGGCTAAAGACCTGCAAGAGGAGAGGATGCCACCTCCTGGGTAGTGCCAGAGCTGCAGGCTGAGTGACACACTGAGGAAGCTCTGCCTTCATTCGATTCCTTTTCAGGGAGCAGTGGTACCACCTCCTGGTCCCTCTGGGAACTGCAATGGGCATCAAATGCAGAGCAAATGGGAGTAATGATGCCCTTTCTAGTAAGTTGGTAACCCAAGGATGATTTCTAGTTAATAGAGGGGGAAACTGAAGCTTCGAGAGCTTCAGGATTTCAGGGATGGAAGGACCCCAAGAACTATATGATCTAATTTCTGCTGGGACAGTCTTCCCCTTTATCACATATCTGGAAAGTTGTCCTGCCTACTTTGGCTTGAAGACCTTCAGTGATGGGAAGCCAACTCCTTCCCAAGGTAGCTCACTCCACCAAGAGTTAGAGAGCTTTTCTGTACCCCAAACCTAGCCTCTGAAAGTTTAGCATGGCTTCAGAGATCTAGAGCTGAAGGGTACTCAGAGGCCATCTAGTCTAATCCCTTCATTTTTCAGTTGAGGGAATTAAGATCTGGAGAAATTGTGACTTGCCCCAAACCACATAGGCAGTAAGTAATAGAGATAGGATTTGAACTCAGGTCCTTTGATTCCAGAGCCCATGTCCATTCTGCTGTACCATCCTCCCTCCCTTTTTATGGCCCTTATTCCTAGTTTTGTCCTCTGGAGCCAAGTAGAACATGTGTAATAACTCTTCTCTGTGACAGCCTTTGAATCCTCAGAGATGGCCATTGTATCCTTCTTGACTCTTCTCTGCTTTGAGCTAAACATTCCCAGTTCCTTCATCTGATCCTAGTACGGCAGGCTCTTGAGGCCATCTCCCCTCCCCCTTTTGTTTTTGAACACTTAAAGTCTTTATGGCATCATTTAGCAGCAGATTGCATTTTGCCAATGTTCTCCAATTGTACACTTCCCAATCAGAATGTCAATAGCTCGAGGTTGGGGATAACATCTCATATTTTTTAGCACAGAGCTGAGCCCATTAGTTTGTTTCATAAATGCTTGTTGACTGATTGATTGTGTAAGTCCTGAGATACAGAAATTCTAAATGATGGAACTGAATCCATGGCAACCTCAGGACACATCCTGGAGGCTGGATCTTATTTAGTATCCCCCAAAGCTTATTTTCTTGTAATTTGATTTTTTTCTCAGTAGAGGACATCACAAAGGGGAGAAAAGTGGATGATTAAGAGTTCAAGCTTGTAAGCTTTCTGTTTGTCCTCAGTTCAGTTGCAATTCAAGAAATGTTAATTGTATACCTTCTATGGACAACGTGCTCTTCTAGGATTAGGGATGCAAACAAAAACCAGGCATTCCCTGTCCTCAGAAGGCATACATTCTACCAGACAGTGTACTGTATGGAGTAGAGGACTGGGTTGGAGCTCAGACTTGGGCACTTATCAGCTGGTAGCATCCTCATCTGTACAGGGAGCTGTTGGACTCGATGGCTTGCTTCCAGCCCTAAATTTATGAGCCTCTGCAACTAAGAGCTAACTCGGTGAAGGAGAGGGCCCTGGACCTTGGGGACGAGGGAAGGCCTTACAAGGGGAGTTACCTGAGAGGAAATAAGGAACCAAAGGGAGTCTCCTGAGCTGGGAAATGGCAGTCAGATCTCTATTTCAGGAATATTGTTTTGGTAGCTGTGGGGAAGATGAGTTAGAGTGGGGAGGCAGGGAGACCAGGTAGAAAGGTACTGTAGTATTCTAGAGGAGAGGTGATGGAGGTCTAAACTAATGTGATGGTCCCATGGATGAGCCTGCGTGGATGGGCCGGGAGCCACCAACACTAATCCTTTTGGGAAAATGGAGGCTCATTAAGCTTGGCCATGTGCTCTCTCATGAGGTTTTGCCAACATTGCCCAAAGACCTTTCAAAGCCCCCTACAAACTCCTGGGCCTTTTCTATCAGTCCATTCTCTGCACCCTCAGTACTTCTGGGTACTGTAGTATATGCCTTATTCCCTAAATAAGAGTGTGAGTTCTTGAAAGCAGAGACTATCTTGCTTTTTCTGTTTGTCCCCAGTGATCAGATGCACGGTGCTTGGCACATGGTACTTAACAAATGTGTATTCATTCATTTATTCATTCAGCTAATTCTAGGGCTGACCAGTCTCCGTTGCTTGTATGTCCAGGGTCAGTCCTACAGATTTCACCCATTCTTTTGGGCACAACTCCCAGTCCAACCCCGCCACCAGCCAATCTGCAGATCAGACACCTACTCCGTGTTCCCATCGACTGTGACTGCTCCAAGGCTCAGCGGCTTCCTGTTCATCCAAGGGAGACTATGGCAGTCCCTTCGTTGAACATCCATTGACATCCCTTTGCAAATTTGGGGTAAAGCTAATCCCAGTAGAAGAGGGCAGGGAAGGTGCTCCCTGGAAATTTCCTCCCGCATGATAACGAAGTGATTCCAGAATGCTTAATATTTTGTGAGATCGAGTGTCATTAAGCGATGTCGAATGAGGAAGGGAAGGGGAAGGCACCAGACCCCCGATGCCCTCCGTGGAAGCCTGCCTTTGGCTTTCCTCCGGTGCTCGGAGATGCACCGGAGGCTTCCTCCTGCTTGGAGGGTATTTCTTCTGTGATCACAGCTATGACTTCCCATCACTTAGTTTTGACTCCCTCATTGTTGTGAATCTCGGGCTCCATTATCTGGAAAGTGGTTCATGACCGTAATCCTCGGAAGGGCCTTCTCCCTCCGAATGCTATTAGTGACCTCACGGGAAAGGGGCTGATTTTCCTGGCTCACTAAATGCATAACGTTGGCTGCTTAAAGCGGATGAATTGAGCACCGGCTCCTAGATGGTGCTCCTGCGACCCTTCACCTCCTGGGGATGTCTATTGTTAGCGCCGAGCACGACGGAACGATAAACAAGAGAAAATAATTTATCTGCGCTCCTCCAAGTGCTATCCTCCTGAAGGCATTATCTCGCATAATTTGTTAACATTAGAGCTCATGACTGCAAAAGGACCAGAGAATCAAAGAGTTCTAATGCATTTCACCAAAGGGGAATTTACCATCTGCTTGTCGTCATGAATCATATATGCCGAGAATAATATTTTAGAAGCCACTGACACGGAGAGCGCAGTAACTTGTAAATGAAAATTACTGATGCTGCCTTTAAAAAAGAGTAGTCCGTGGGATAAATCAACACCGCAATCTATAGGAATGGAAGTCCAGGGCTTGAAATAGGAGAATAATAAACGATATTATTGGCTTTTTGTAATTCTAATAAATATCCCAAATCTTTACAGTGCAATTACTCGGATTCAAATCTTACTGTCCCAACACAGACTCTCTGCATGTGGCTACAATAAAATGTTATTTGCAATTATTGTCAGACATGCTGGTGCAGGACCTAGAAATAAGAGGGGCTCCATACCTGTAGCATCGATAGGTATAATGCTCACACGACACATCATTCTCATGGGCAGCGTAAGGACAAAAACTTGAGGCTCTCGTCTGCCTCTCCCCTCAGCTCTGTTTCAGGGCATCTTTGGTTTCCTTCAAGATTGACATCAAGAACTAAGTTCTAGGGGAGATCTTTTTCTTCTCTCTCCAGCTGTGGGTACTTCTCCCCTCAATAAGAAGAGTAATAAGGGTACAAATAGAAAGGAACCTTTATAGAGTGTTTTATGGTTTTCAAAATGCTGTCCATAGATCATCTTATTTGATTCTTACAAATCAGACCACCATGACCCCCTTGACCACCATCACTCCTCAGACTCCAATGGAAACAGTCTAGAACCCTGAAGCCTTGGGAAGAGCGAGGCTTCTGGCCCACAGCTCCGTCTGCTATGGAGATGCAGCTGGTCCTCCCTCCTGCAGCTGTCATATATACAATGACTGAAGTCGCAAAGAAGAAGGTTTTGGCCACCAAAGTTCTTGTTTCATGTCAGATGGTTCAGCATCAAGCACCGATATCACTTCATTGGAAGAAATGACATGGAGACGCTTTGGTGCTGCACTCTAAGGACCATAAGACCTTTCTGTATAACCTGCTGCTGAAGCCTTTCTTTTATGTCAGCTAAGAATGTGAACTCAGTAAGCGTAGCAGCCGTCTTTCTTTTTTATTGCCACCCCCAGCCTTAACACAGTGCTTTGCCTATAGCAAACAGTCAATACTTTTCTTTAGTTGTATATCCATTCACAACAATGCTGTGAGGTAAAGGCTACAATTATTCCCATTTCACAGATGCAGGAATTGGATCTGAGAAGTGGAATGTGTCTTGAACTTGTGTCTTCCTGCCTGCAGGCAGCCTAGTGCTCTGTCCATTGTACTGCTTATTTGTTGTCTCCCTAAGCGGAACTTAAGTTCCTTGAGAGGAGGGACCATTTTATTTTTGTCTCTGCTCTCCAGAGCTAGCACTGTATAAGTATACAGTTTGTTCTTGAGATGGGCTTGGGTAAGTATGGGCCTCCCTCAAAAAATGAACCCTTCTGATCGGTACAGGACTATTGGAATGTTCATTTACACTTGAAAAAAAATGAACAGTGTACCTTCTCCTTTCCAAAGTGATTAAAATGCCCTAAAGATTTCTTGAATATGAAATAACTCCTGAAAATAACACTCTTTATTATCAGGATTTACAGGGTTTTTTTTTAAAAAAATCACAGATGGTAAAGATAATTTAAAGCAGAGTCTTGTTAAATATTGGTGCAGGAAAGATATTATGGACAGAACAAAATAAGATTACATTTTTAACAAATGGGGAAATCTCAATGAACTGAATATTCAGGCCCTCGACACTACAGAAATTACTGGAGTGTATGCAATGGAGCTGGATTGACTTGTTTCTGCTTCATTCCAGGAACTGTGAAAAAACAGTTTGCTTCAAAAAGCATAAATTCAGAGAGGAGAGCCTAAATGTCCAAGAGATAAAGATCTTCCTATAGGAAGGATGATGGTCTGGCCATTAAGATGAGTGGAGAATATGGGGTTTTTCTCTTTCGAAGATGAGAATGTCAAAGAGAGGATTCCCATATCTCTCTCCTCCCCCATCCCAGCACCTGTATGTTAGGTAGGAATCAAAATACTTTTAATTCTAATTCTAGAAATGTTTACTTATGTTTTTACACAAGTTAGAGATTGAGGTTTTTTGTTCATTTGTTTTAAGACAGGCAAAATGGACTTAAGAAAGCAGCAAATCCTGGAAGCCCATCTGAGCAGCTCACTCATACAAAGAGGATGCTGGCTAAATATTTGTCAATAGTAATTAAATATTTGACAAAACAAATGTTGCATTTTTACAACTCTCAGTATATCATCAGCTAAAGCTTTCTTCTCGTGAAAATATACCCCAGGAGTTTCAAAGGTGGCTCTTTTTCTTCTTTTCTTTCCCTCAGATGAATTAAGGACAAGTGGTAGACCAACAAGCAATTTTCTTAAGTTCTCTCAACTTTTTTTCAAGATTCTTTGCTAAGGGAATATTTATTCTATTGATATGTAGTGCATGTTTGATCATATCATCCCTCCATCCTCTTCAATTAATTCCAATGGATCCCCATTACTTTCATAATTAAAGATAAAATCTTCTGTTTGCCTTTCAAAACTCTTCATAACTTGGTGACGTACTACTTTCTAATGATCCAAGGACACTGGTCTCTTTGAAAGCCCTTTTTGTTGGCTTCTCCCCGGCCCCCGACATGGCTGTAACACTTTCCTTCTTCATCTCTGCTTCCTGACTTCTTTCAATTCTCAGCTAAAGTCCTATCTTTTACAAGAAGCCTTTTCCAGTCTTCAGGAATCGTAGTACTTTTCCTCTTATATAGCCCACAATTTATATATTATATTATAATAATTATAATATTATAATAATATTTATTATGTATTATTATGTTATATATAATACATATTTTAAAGATATATATCTTTCCTTTTTTATTACTTATTGATAACCTTTATTTTTTTAACTTGAGTTCCAAATCCTCTTTCTTCCTTTAGGACCTCCCTCCATCCACTGATAAGGCAATATAATGCCCTTTATACATATAGAGTCATGTAAAACATATTTCCATATTAGCATGCTGCCAAAAAGAAAGCAAGAAAATGAAGAAATCAAAAAAAGTCTGCTTCCATCTGCACTCAGAATTTGTCAGTTCTTTCTGGGTAGGTGGAGAACATTTTCCTCATGAGACCTGTGGAATTGCCTTGGATCATTGTACTGATCAGAGTAGCAAACTCACGTTCTGTATATATTCTGTTTGTAGTGAAAATTTAAGCACATCAGTGAACATTCTATGTATTAAATACACTATGCATTTAAGTTCTGTTTGCCACTTCTCTTCTTTTAGAATCATTTGCTAGAGACTAATAGCCATTTGGTCTTGCTAACTTCAAGACTGGAAGACAATCATACCTTCCAGATTCTAAGATCTATGCCAGATGGGAAGGAAGGCACATACATCTCTTTTCAGGAGATAAATCAACTTGGGCTCAGGGGAATCCTGCTCCATGACAGCAGCAAGTCACCTTCTGAATCTCTTTCACGCTTCCTGAGAGAGTGAGATGGACAGTAGTCCTGCTGCATCTTCCCTGTGCTTTCCTTTGGGGTAGTACTGCATTGGATACAGACCTCAGAATTGCAGCTCTTTCCTTTAATCCTTCCATTACCTTTGGGTGTTGGGGGAATTTATAACTTATTCCAGTCCCTGTGGCTATGAGGGTGGCCCAGAGAATCAGTGGGTGGTATTTGGCTTGGGTTCACAATGTAGTTTCTAACCAGTTTCTTTTTCACTTTCTTCATACAATAAATTATGTGGCCATAGTGTGGATTTGATTGGATTGAGAGGAAATTTCCCAGGTATGCCGTGAGGGTGGAGCCATATTGAGATCGCCACACATGAGAAATTCTATGTTGCTCATGAGGCAGGAAAGCAAGGTATGTACTGTTTTTCAGAATGAGTGTCTTAGGGCCAACATATCCTAGCCTTTAGGAAGCCTTAGACATATGGACTAGAGAAAAAGCCTAGGCAAGGGCATCTTGAGAATCAGAGGACAGTGAAGATAGAAGCAATTACCTCTGAAAAGAAACCATTAAAGGAAAAGTCCTGGGAGTGCCATAGCCAAAATCCAGAGCTCCCACATCAAAGGAAAAATGCTCTAAGTTCTAGGAAGGAACAGGCCAAGTACCAAAGAACCACAACCACAATCCCATAAGACCTGAAATCTTCTACTATAAAGGAGAGGTGACTTTGTAATGCAGTGTTCTATAAGGTAAAAGAGATAGACCATAAGAAATGACAAGAGAGACAATTTCAAAGAATCCTGGGTTGTAGGAATTGATACAACATGAAGTGGGCAGAACCAGGAGAACAATGAATACAAAAGCAGCATCGCTGTCAAGACAAACAACTTTGAGTCAGGACCCCTGGTCAATGCAGTGGCCAACCAGGTAGGATGGATGCTTCCTACCTCCTGACCTAAAGGTGATGGACATGGTACAGAATGACACCAGCATTCCTGGTGGTGGACATGGCTGCCATCTGGATTCACTTTACTTGACTGTGGTTGTTATAGCGCAGTGATAATGAACCTTTTGGAGGGGTGGGTGGTGCGAGAAATGTCCTGAAGCAAGGGGGAGGGGAGCAGCCAGGCTCCACGTCCCTCTGGCTTTCTAGTAACGAACTCTGTGCTGAGAGGATGGCGTGTGTGCCCACGGAGAGGGTTCTGAGTGCCCCCTTTGGCACATGTGCCATAGATTCACCATCGTGGCTATAGGGTTTTTGTTTATTCCTTCTTTTGTTTTTTAACTGAGCTGCTTAAAAATAAGGTTATTAATAGTGATGCCCCTCAAAAGGAAAGCCTTTGAAACATTTGAAAACTGCACAGAAGAGAACAAAAGAAAATTCAGAAGGAAGCACAGATGGGAAAGACAGTTTTGAAAGAAACATGTGGAATTATTATATGCTTTGAAAAAAAGCAAAAGTATGAAACAGTTTTATAGTTTCATTATTTACATTTATTTTATGTTCTTTGGTGTTTATTAGCAATGCTTCTCTTTTGTTTTTGATGTTTAAGGTTAGAATGAAAAAGGATTGGTCTAATAATCAATTTCTAGATCTTTTCTGCTTCTTCCAAAGTTTAATTACCTGCTTCTATGAGTTTAAAATTTCAGTTATATAAAAACATTATTTTGTCTAGTACTGGCAACATTCAGATTCAAATCTTTCACAAAATCATTAGCTTCAGTGAGAGAATTCCTTCTCATTTTGTGAAAAGACATGACTTTCCCAGGGTCACCTACCTGGTAAACATCTGTGGCCAGATTTGAATTCCGGTTTTCCACACTCTAAGCCTAGTGCTTTATCTACTACTCAAAACAGTGCTAGGCAGTCTCGCTTAGATAAACAGACGGACCAACAGACTGGCAGACTAGCAGACAGACAGACAGACAGAGAGGGGGATAGATAAATAGACAGACAGACAGATAGATAGATAGATAGATAGATAGATGGATGGATGGATGGATGGAAAGATGATGGATGGATGGATGGATGGATAGTCAGACAGACAGATAGGTAGGTAGGTAGATAAGTAGATGGATAGATGGATAGATAGATTGACAGATAGATAGGTAGATAAATAGATAGGCAGATGGATAGACAGACAGACAGATAGATAGATAGAAATATGATGGATGGATGGATGGTTAGATAGTCAGACAGATAGGTAGGAAGGTAGATAAATAGGCAGATGGATGGATGGATGGATAGACAGATGTGTGTTTGTGTATATGTATAAGTTTATGTATATATGTATGCATATGCATCGTATGTCTATATCTACATATGCACATATGGCATTAGAATAATTGTGTATAAGTTTTGCATATGTATGAAGTATTGTATATATGTATGTGTGTCTGCATAAGTATATTGTCTATGTAAATTTAAATATATGACTACATATATGTGCACATGTATGTACATATTTATATGTATGTGTATGTGCCTGTTTCTGCATGTATTTGTATATGTGTGCATATGTATGTATATTTATATGCATGTGTGCACATTGGTGCACATGTTTATATTCACAAAAATCCGTGTGAGCCTGATAGGCCAAATATTATAACTTCACCAGATGAGGAAACTGAGAATTTCAAGAATTTTGTGGTTTTTGCTGGTCTTTGGATGGTCCCAGACAATGTCCATCTTTTTGGAATCTGAGCAAAAATGATGAGCCAAGGAGTCTGCTGAGCAGGATGTGCAGAAGGCAAAGGAAACAACTTCTTGGATCTCTGAGTAAAATAAAACAAAATAAAAAGGCAGAGAGGTTAAGTGAATGGTTGAAGTCACTGAATGCTGGAGTGCTGGGGAGCAAAGAGGGTGGTGAGGATGAAGGAAGGAAGGATGGGTGCCACATGGAAATGTGCTTGGGTGTGGCATGGTATCGCCTCCCAACTTTTCCAGGCTTTCTCTTCCTCTGTTCGTTTTGGCTTTCTCATCCTGCCATACCTATGCCGACAGGTCAAGGTAGTCCGATTCAGAGTCTTAGGGATAATCTTGGTGTGAGGGAACCCTCCTATTACCTAGCACTATAGCTCTAGAACTCCCATTGGGGTGTCCCATTTGAACAAATCAGCCAAAGAGCACCCTTAACTCAGTCTCGAAAAAAATTATTAGTGGAAGGCAAAACAATAATCATAGCATGAGATAATCCTTACACCCTGTCTTACCAATGCACCCAGTGTATGAGAAGAGGCACAGATGCATAGAGATTAAACAGCAAGGATACATGGTTAGAGAAATGCATGAATCCAGGGCAATTCCTAACTCCAGACCTCAGGTCTTAATTTTCTTGGAAAGAAAGTAACTCTCATTAAGGAGTAGTTTATGTCATAAGACCTCTGCTGGGAAGGATAAGTTCTCTTCTGGGACTTTGCTCATCATCTTGACATAATCCTTCCTCCTCCTTGTGGGCTTCTGGACTCTGGTTCAGTTTTTTTTTTTTTTATAAAACAGCAGCATTAAGCCTGGGATCCTTTTCTGTGGGATGTTCTCTTTGAGTGAAAATCAGCTCCCTAAACCTAGAATCCACAAAGTGATTCAAATCTTCTCTCCTGAGTCAGAGACCCATAAGAAAGAAATGTGGAAAACCTTCTGAAGGGGCTTCTCTCAAATTGCATATGGCAGCTACACTCAACTTTGGTAGAGAAATCCCAAATTCTCATTTCTGTCAGTTATGACACAAAGAGTCGATATACAGTTTTTGTATATTGGATTTAGAGTTTTCAAGCAATGAACTTCCAAGTTCTCCAAAGAATTAAGTGTCAATCACAAAGAAGCAATGCATGGTGTCTAACAGTGAGTACTTTTGCCTCAGAGGAGGACTGCCATCACTCAGGTCCTCTCAGAAATCTCTGTATGCTCCCCTCATGTTACTTTTCTCTGTATTTCTCTCACAAATGACTTTCTAAAATGCTCCTTCCAGGAAATAAAATGCCTGAACTTAAAAGAGGAAGTTGAAAGTTGCCTACAGAAGAATCAATAGCTTTTGCTTTCTTTAGATTTTCTATAGGACGCCTTGGGAGTTTGAGTGTAATATAGATATTGGTGGGTAGAGAATGCCTGCTTTTAGCACAGGAGGAGAGAACTAGATTTAGAGTAAAAAAGGGAAAAGATTTTTCATTTTAAATTTAATAAAATTTGAGTAAACGAAAAAGTTGTGAAAAGTGGATTTTGACAAAAAAGGGAAATATTTCAAACTTTTAAATAGAGAAGTTTAACAAAATCCTGTTAATTTATTTAAAAGCCCTATGTAGAAAATGATAGTAGATAATTAAAAAAAAAACAAAATAACTTATTGCCAAATCCCTTCTGGATCCATTTCTAGCTGAGCCACCAATAGTTCAGGTCATAAATCAAGGGTGTGGTTTAGGGGGAGATTTTTTTCCTTTAGTTCCCCAAAGTTGTGAACCTACCATTGAATAATTAGAATAATTGACATATGGCTTCATTTTCCAAGTAAGGTTAAAGGCAAATGTTTTGGTTCAATGGCAAAGATGACTTTATTTAGAATAGGAAGACCTGGCCTAGTTCTGCTATGTGGATAATGTTGGTCAAATAATTTTCCTTCATGGATCTTGTCTTCTTACCTAAAAAAATTAGAGATTGTACTAGCTGACTTCTCTAACCCCTTCCAACTAAGATCCTTCACTTTGGCCCAGTGATAAATACTCCTTTTAAATGGGATTGTTTCTGGACATCCAGATGCTTGCCACAATGTAGAAGAAACATAAATAATAGATAGAATTTTTCAGTTCCAGTCTGTATTTGGATGTGACCTAAACAACTTAATTTTAACAAGTGAACTCTACCTGGACGCTAAAGACTAAAACATTTTTAGAACATATTCTTTGGTGAGGAGATCAGACATTTTAGGAGTGGGAGCCTTCCACACAAGGACAAAAGTTCAAGAAACCAAGAAATGACTTTGCTGCTTTTCTTTCTAGATTCTGGAATTCCAAATGGTTTGGCAGATTCTATCCAACCTCTGAGGAAAGTTCTGCCCTTGTTAATGTTGCCAGAGTCCTCTCGTTTTTGATTCTAGCAATATAGATTAAACTCTCTGAGCACATACTCAGGAGTTCTAATTTTGGCCTTGCCATTGACGGTTGGAATGAAAATGTTGAAGGTATTTTCAGTGGGATGGGAGGTGGGCTCTTCTCCGGGGGCTGACAAAGTGAGAGGATCAGCACAATGAATCACCAGCCCGGGAACCCTCCCATCAGATGGGCTTGGGATCTCATTGATTGCCTCGCTCATAGGAGACCCAATTTGCTAAACTTCACACCCAAGCATCCCACTAACCTTTAAAGCAGTGAACAAATTCCATCTTAGTCAACCCGAGAATTTGAGCCTTCTTTGTGAGCCATCACATGGACTCGCACCTTTTTCCAAGATGTGTTGACCCAAGCGTGGGGAGGCTGCCCCTCTGGGGAGCCAGAGTCCTCGTGGGCCACTACCTGATTGACTTGAATGGTTAGAAATGCATTTAAACTTTTCTAAAAAATAAAAATTATTAAATGAAAAAAATAAAATGAAGGGACTGAAAAAAAAGAAATGCCATTTAAAAAGAAATTGGGGAGATGATATTGGAGCGAACCAGCTCGTGAGACTCGTCCCACTCATCTCAAGGCTGAAGGGTTGGTTGTGTTAGCCAAGGAGGAGACCCAGTTTAAAAGGGGGTTCATTTCCTTTTGCCCATTTCTTATATTCTTTCTATCATTGAACCTACCCAATAACCTTCATCTTTGTAGAATAACAACCTTTTTGGGAGGGGTTGGTTTTCTATGAATATTCTCTTTCATTTAAAAAAAATTTAAACCCTAATATCTCATACATATGTATATATATATATATATATATATATATCCTTCTATATTAATTTTATTTGTTACAGAGCTAGGCAATAGGGGTTAAGTGACTTGCCCAGGGTCACACAGCTAGAAAGTGTCCAAGGCCAGATTTGAACCCAGGACCTCCCGTCTCTAGGCCTGGCTCTCAATCCACTGAGCCATCCAGCTGCCCCCTAAATATAGAATAGAATAAAAACAATAAAATAGAATAAAGAATATTCTCTTTCAACAGTGACCCACGTGGAAGTATGTTCTGCATGATAATACATGTAGAACCCAGATCAAATTGCTCAGCATCTCCAAGAGAGGGGAAGGGAGGGATGGAGGGAGGGAGACAGTTTGAATCTTATCATTTCAGAAAGTTGTTATTGCATGTAATTAGGAAAATAGAAGATCTTTGAATAATAAAAAACAGAATACTAACCTGATCTGCACCAACTTTGGTAGGACTAGCTGGGGGAGGGAGGGAAACATTCATTAAACACCTACTGTATGCCGAGCTCTGGGGTTTACAAATACGATCTTATTTAAACCTCTTGACAAGCCTGGCGGGGAGGTGCTATTATTTTCCCTATTTTACAGAGGAAACTGAGTCAGACAGAGTTAAGTGGCTTCCCCAGAGGTACTCAGCTAGGAAGCATTTCGGGATAAATTTGATTTCAAATCTTCCTGACTCTGAACCCAGCACTCTGTTTTCTGCAAAATGAAGTAGGGGATAGTAGGGAAAAGCTCCTGTTAGTTTATTTTTTGTACTTGCATTTTAAATTTTATTTGTATAATCTAACACACATACGTACACACAGAGCTTTTCTTTTTTAGCATCCTACTCTGCTTACGTAGGTAATAAATTATATGCATTCAGTGCTCACTTGATTGACAGATAAAAACTGTCAGTCAGCCTATCTTTTCCTGACATGACTCGAAATAACCAAAATAATTTTCTTTCTGACTTTTACTCAAATTATATGTGTACTATGATGCTTGGTCAGGAAAAACAATGAGACACCATGGAAACTAACTCTTTAGTGAGAGGGTCTGAGTTCGAATCTCACGTGGGGTACTTCGCAGCTATGTGATCCTAGCCAAGTCACAATGTCCCCAGGCCTCAGTTTATTTTCTCTGTAAAATGAGCACATTGGACTGTATGGATTCTGAGACATAAGATTACAGATTCAGAGTGGGAAGGGACCTCTGAGGCCATCTGGTCCAATTCCCTCATATTAGAGAGGAGAAGGGAAGAGACTTAAAATCTAAATTTCTATAAATTGGCCAAGCTGAGCCTTGAAGACAAAAAGAAGGATTTCAGTGTCGGTTCTTGACACGAGGGAGAGTGAGCCAAAATACATAAAGGAAGGATGGAAGTAGAGGAGGCCCAGGAGCGGCTAGAAGCTCGCCTTATTGGAATGCAAAGTACCTGATGGAGAAGGGGAGGATGCAAGGTTAGAAAGGCCAGCTGGGGGTGGACGCTGGAGGGCTTTGGATTCCACACTAAGTAGGGACTCTGGAAAGTAATAAGGGATCAGGGAAGTCTACTGAGGAGCAGAGCCAGACTTACCCACTGGAGTTCCCTTGCAGGGGCAGGAAGGCTGGACCAGAGAGGGGAAGACTTAGAGGTGGGGAAACCAGGTGGAAGGCTTTTGTGGTGGTTTGGTGGGATGTTGGTGGGATGCAGAGTAGTCTGGGAGAAACAAAAGGGGGAAGGATCAGACAGATTCCCCAAAGAGGGCAGAGGAAGAAGCTCCAGACTGTGACAAGGGCTTGCTAATGGCAGTGTGGGGTGGGTGGGAAACATGGGGAAAAGTCGGAGTGGAGCCCAAGTTCTGAGCTTCAGTGACTGACTCTGGAAGAGGGAAGCCAGGAGGAGGGACAAGGCTTGGGACTTGATGGATGACGATGAATGATGTCTTTTTGGGACAGGTTGAGTTAGAGCTGCCTGGGGGGAATCCAGGTACTAGTGTCTAGGGAGCAGCTGGAAATTCAAGCCCGGAGCTCGGGGCTCAGCTCTGTCTGCAGACAGGTTCTGGAGGTGGTGGATACACCTGATGCCTATTTGTATGCTTCTTGTAAGTGATAAGAGAAGACATTCGAGGGGCAAAAATGTCAGGGGAGTGAGTACAAAGAGAAGAGCCTGAGGACAGAGCTTTAAGGGAAGCCCACTTAGAGGGAAGGAGAGGAGGAAGGGAGAGAGCAGTCAGAGAGGTAGGAGGAGAATCCGGAGAGAATGGAGGCATGGAATCACGACACCATCAACTCAGATTTATAAAGCAACATGGAGGTCACCTAATCCAACTTCCTTCTTTTCTAGTTGACAAAACTGAATAAGAATAATTATAAATAGCATTTATACAGGGAGGTGAAGTTTGTGAAGCATTTTACTTGTATTATTTTATCCTCACGTTTATCCTAGGTGATAGATGCTATTATAATCCCCACTTTACAGGTAAGAAAACTGAGGCAGACAAAGGTTAAAGGACTCGCTCAGAGTCACAAAGCTCTTAAGGGTCTGGGTTCAGACTTGAACATAGTAGATCGAGAACCAGGAAGACCTAAAGTTCAAGTGTGGCCTCAGACCCTTAAGAGCTATGTGGCCCTGGACAAGCCACTTAACCCTGTTGTCCTCGGTTTCCTCATCTGTAAAATGATCCGAGGAAGGAAATGGCAAATGGCTCCAGTATCTTTGCCAAAAAAAAACCCAACCCAAATGGGACCATGAAGAGTTGAACACGACTGAAATGACTGAACTCTGGATCTTTCCCATTGTACCCATTGGCTTACCCTTGGCATGTTCAAACCTGAAGGAAACTCAGCCTCCGTGTATGCGATTCACTGACCCCACAAGGAGCACCAATTAGTTCTGCCTCATGTCTTAGATGCTTTGAAAAAGAAAACAGTCCCAAATCTCAGGTCTGTCTGGCCTCAGACACGATGAACTTGAGCCACCCAGGGCTGAGATTGGAATCCAAACTAGAGACTTTGGGGTTTTCCTTCCCCTCCTCTCAGGAACGAATGGATCCCGGATTTCTATCGAAACGACTCCACTCCAGAACTGAGTGAGACTCGTCTGTCTGTGCCAATGTCCCTGTCTCTATCTCTCAGCCTCTCTCTCTCCCCTGTCTGTCTGTCTGTCTGGCTGGCTCTCTGCATCTCTGTGTCTGTGTTGTTTTAGTGACTCACCAAGAGCAAACAGAGGTAGATCAACAGCTTTGCAAAGGTTTCTTGCCTTCATCTGTGTATTCTACCCTTTAAATCAATCACTAGGTTAAAAGGAAATCAAAAGCGAGGTAATTGGCACTGTCTCCCCTTCTCTCTCTCTAGCCCTTCGGCCTTCATGGAATATAAAAATTTCTCTTTCCCATCTCTTTGAACTCAGTAAATGCCCTCTGGCTTAGCTCTGAAAGAAAAGAAGGAACAGATTTTTTTTTTTTTTAACAGCCATCACATAAGGGAATTACCGAGCTCTTCCAGGAGGTGACATGCTTTGGGGTCCTTTAACACCCACATCAATAATATTAAATAGCACCTGCTATTAAAGGAATCCTGTTAAGGATAAATTTCTGTTCTCCAAATTCGATTCCATCTAATCTTGGAGCTAGCGCCATTCCTCTGAGACTCCCGTGAATAAAAAAGGACTTGATATGTCCACACTGGATCACATTTCTTTGCTGACAACTAAACTACAAAGGATTTTTTTCCCCCTGAAGAGTTGAGAGGGGGAAAAAAAAGGAGGTGGAATTTCAGGTAGCCTTTTGGAACTTGTTCAAAGCTCCTGTATTTTATCCGAAACTAGGGGCGGTTTCCTTTTCCTTTCTGTTTCTCCTTTTTCATTAACCTTTTATGCAGAATCTGCTTTGCATTTATTCGTACATTTATTTGCCACTAAACCAATAAGGCCAGTCACCAATGCTTTCCCTAGTTGAGAGCCTGGGAAGAAGAGTTGGATGATGCAAATAGCATGGGGTTAGGAGTCAGAAGACTTGGGTTCAAATCCTGCCCCAACCACCTACCATCTATGTGACTTTGGACAGTCTAAATCTTAGTTAACTTATCTATAAAACAACAGGATTGGGCAAAATGGCCCAAGATCTGAGTTTGGAGATCTGTGTGGTGACATTTTTTTTAAAATCTGATCATATGAATGAAATTGGATTTTTGAAATTTGTTTTTATCCATAATTCCTAGGACCATCAATTAGGAGCTGGATGGGACTTCAGAAACCATTTAACCAAACCTACTTCTTTTATGAAGACTGAGACTGCTAAGGTTTTAATAACTTGCCCAAGGGCAGAGTTAGTAAATGTCTGAGGCAGAATTTGAACTCATGTATTCTGTCTCAAAACCCTACATTTTCCGACTCCATACCTCTCTGCGAAAAAATGAAAACAAAAATGAAAAAAAGAACAAAATCCCATTTTATTATCATCCACAAGAAAGATCACATCTAGAATGCTATCATTGCTTCTCCCTTCCTCCATTGATGGATGAGAAAAATGAGACATGGTGGGGCTGGCATTTATTAAGTACCTATTGTGTACCAGTGCTGGGGATCCAAGCTACAAGCAGAAATAGCTCCTGCCTTCTAAGAGCTTACGCTGTAATGGGAAAAACAAAAATCCCACAGCTTGCACTTACACAGTGCTGTAAGGTTTGCAAAGAACTCGATGTTAGACGAGATCTCATTGGATCTTGCAGCAATATTAGTTTTTATCCCTATTTTCAGGTGAGGACATTAAGGTTGAGAAATGTTAAATGGGGGGGGGGCAGCTGGGTAGTTCAGTAGATTGAGAGTCAGGCCTAGAGACGGGAGGTCCTAGGTTTAAATCTGACCTCAGACATTTCCCAGCTGTGTGACTCTGGGCAAGTCACTTGACCCCCATTGCCCACCCTTGCCACTCTTCCACTTAGGAGTTAATACACAAAAGTTAAGAGTTTAAAAAAAATTTTAAAATAAAATAAAATAAAATAGGGATGGTAGTATTTGCAGTATTTGATAACCAGAGGAAGATGAGCAGTATGGTGATGGGCATTGAGTCCATGTCACAAGAGGAATGGTTGAAGGAAATAAGCTTGTTTAGCCTGGAGAAGATGGCTCAGCAGGGATGGGAGAGATGTCTCCATATGTCTGAAGGGCTCTCATGGAGCAGACATTCTATGGGGGAAACAACACATATAAGGGAGAGCTGGCCAGGAAGAGGCACTAGATTCTAGGATCTATAGAGATGGTGAATGGAGCCATAGAGAAACAGATCAGCATACTCTTCCCAGGAATAATGGCAGAATTTATTTGATTGTGATTCCATAACTGAAGAGGGTAGGAAGAGGGAGGCTATGATGCTACAGTAAAGACTGATGGCAAGATTGTTGAGAAGATGCCTAGCAACTATGGAGTGGAGTGAAATGGGTCTTGCTGGGGTCTACAGTGGACCAGATGAGGTCTTCACCAGTTAGGACAGAGAAGTCCTAGGGAAGAATTTCCAGAGATAATAGTTAAAACTTGTAGGGTGCAATTTCTGGTCCAGGCACCAAGGATGCTGTTGAGGCTGGAAAGAACATGGTTACAAGTCAGGAACAATAGTTATGCCTTGGAAACAGGAGAAAGAAAGCATCACAGCACTTGCTGAAAAGTTCACTGCTTTATTCCCAGTTCACTTTATCTAGGAATTCAATTCCATTCAAGAAGCATTTTTTGGGTATCTGCTATTTGCAGGGCACTGTGCTAGGGGCACAAGACACACACACACACACACACACACACACACACACACCTATTGGATAATTGTGAATGTAAGCTTCTGGAGGTCAGGAAATATTCCATTTTGTCTTTGTATCCCCAGCACCAATCCCATGGTCTGGCACACAGTAGGTGCTTAATAAATATTTGTCAGTTTGAATTTGATAAATGTGGAAAGACAGAGGTAAGAGACCCTGAATTCTCCACTACATTAGAAGTTCTAAAGTTGCCAGAATTTGTACCTATTCTGTTTCTCCTTGTGACTTGTCCTATCTTTTTTTTAAAGCCAAGGAAAGGGGTCATAAAAGTGACTCTGTATCATGCAAAGGGACATTTCTTTATATTCTATATGTATTCCCCAAGAAAGGAGTCATGAAAAGAAATAGTAGCTTTCTTGAGAGGAACAATAATTTCATCATTTACAGTCTCTGGGACAGTTGACATAAAAGCAAATATTTCAGATTTTTATAAATCAAAACATACTTTAACTTTTGATGCTTAGGTTCTATAGTAAATTTTGCTTACATGAATAGATGTGTATTATATATGTAAGGTTTTACATCTATAATGTTATAGTTATATATAGGTATTTATTTTTTTCATTACATAACATAGGTAATATATAAATATAATGTTTTTCACTCTCTAACCTAGCTATAAAAAGCCAAGATATGCCTCATTTATCAATCCCAGTGGGATATTGGAACATACAGTGCATGTAGATACTTGGGTTGATCTTGGCGCAGAGAATAACCACATCATTATTAGAGACGGGGTGGGGTGGAAAGGAGGAGAATAGAGGATGATGTCAAGGAATTTTGAGATGAAAATATGGGGAGAAGAGGGTGCTCCCAAGGGATGACTTTAAGAAATTAGGTCCACAATTGATAAAGAGGAGAAAGGTGTGGATGTCATGAGGAGAGAAGGAAATACTTTTGTAGGATATGGGATTGAAATCAATGAGAGAAGGAATAAACATATTACCTTGCTTCAATGAGAGAAGGCAGTTAAAGTTGGAAATATGAGTTTATAATGAGGCATATTTGGGTGACTTTGTCTAGCTTTGTTTAGCTACTTGGGAGTAGGAACAGGGGATGTGAATTCTGGAAGCAGTCCCGGGCTGGGGTTCAACAAAGCATGAGAAATTAGACTTAGGAACAAGGGACTAGAGAGAAAGGACAGTGTAGAATTGAATCGACTCACTATAGAATTGGGATCAGATGGGGAGGAAAGTGAGTCTGGAGTGGTAATAATGGTCTGAGAAAATACTGAAAGTTAGAGAGACTAGATGTAATTGAAATTCTTTACCCTTTTCCATATGCCACTTCACAGAACTGAAGAAAATCATGACACTCCCTCCAATGGGTACATCCAAATTTATGCTAGCTAATCACATCTGGGCTCTCATTTCAGCAAGGTAATCACATGTCTCTCTAATTGATTTCCTATCCCATTCTCCATAGCATCCCCGCTACTTCTCTGTCTTTTCTGGGCAAGCCATTCCCATCTACTTCAACTGAGCCTCATTTGACAAGACATTGGAGTCCTTTGAGGTGGGAACTACTTTGAGGTCACATTACTTTTAATTTATCAGTGATAAAGTCTCTCTAACCCTCCAATATAGGCAAGGAGTCAATCCCAGCTCTTCCCTGACTTCAATTCCAGCCCTCTTTCCAGTACCATTTTCCATGTTTCTCAAGTAGATATCCCTTCACTGGAAATCTTCAAGGGAATACATGATGATCACCTCTTAGGGAGATTGTAATAATGCCTTCTGGTGCAAGTGATCTGGTGATCAATCAATCTCACCGGGTTTTTCTAGCCCATTCCTTGGTGCCTACCTAAAAGTCTTTCCAGCTTGAGAGAACTCAGAGACACCTCCATGCTCTGATGAGGCATCAAAGGAGTATTTAGCCTTTGAAAACAACATTGACCTTAAACACAGACTCCAGTGGCATGGTCCTGTATTGCTTAACATTTTTATCAATGATTTGGATGAAGACAGATGGCATGCTTATTAGATTTGCAAATGACACAAAGCTGGAGGGATGATAACTAATACCCTCGATGCCAATAAACACATGTTGATTGATTGATTTATGTCAGAGTCAGGGCTAAAAGAATGCTCATAGGCTATCCAGCACTGAGTTGAATGAAGCAAGATCAAGTTCCTGACACATACTAGATACTTAATAAAAACAGATTGATAATCAGTGTCCTGAGTACAGAATGGAGAAAACATAGCTTGATGATAGTTTATGGCTTGATGATAGTTTAATCTAAAAAAATCTGGGGGTAAGTGTACAGCCAGGTGGCCAATGGATAAAGTGCCAGGCCTGAAGTTGGGAGGACCTGGGTTCAAATCTGACCTTAGACCCTTTCTAGGTATGTGACCCTGGCCAAGTGTAGGAATTAAATTTTAATGGTTTGACTAAAATATGTGAAGATTATAAATAATAATTGTGGTTGCCGATTCAAAGTATTATTGCTCAAAGTCAAAATGACTTTAATAGCTTTTATTTATAAAAGAAGTAGAAAGAGTGAAAGCAGAGAAATACAAAAGGGTAGAGAAGGCATTAGCTTATCTAACTAAATATTGCTCCAGTGCTCAACTCAGCCAGGACTTGTTGACCTTCAACCGGAATTAAACTCTCTCCAGAAGACAGGAAGGGAAAGCCAGCTATCCACTCACCCAAATTTCCTCTAAGAGGCAGGTCAAGACAATGATTAGAGCTGAAGGTAATTCCTGAGGCTGACTTTCTTTCTTGAGCAGACCTTCTTGAAGCTGACTTCCTTCTTGAAGTCTAACTCCTTCTTGAAACCAACTTCCTTCTTGGAGTTGACTTCTCTAGCTCCAGAAATTCAGGGCCTTTTAAAGTGGCTTCTTGTCCCTTCCCCTTTTCATAAAAGCCAATCACAGCTTCCAAATTGCCCAGCACTGCTCAGAGGGCAGTATTTGTAGGAACTACTTTTCACTTCTGGAGAGGTAAATACTCATCAAAAGAGTTCATAGATTCCTGGCTGATTGAGGTGTGAATTCTCATTTTCTGGCTGATTGAATTGAAAAGGTGGAGAGCTCCTCCACCTAGTGCTAAGTAGGGTGTTCAAGCTTTTGTTGATTCAATTCAAAAGTAGACAAAGGAAAGTTAATCCTGTCTTCAAAAACTGGTGAGGTACTAAGTAGAGGTACTTAAGTTATTGTTAACCAAAGTGTTAATTCAAAATAGACAAAGGGAATAAAGGATTCCCTTTCACAAATATAAACTCAGAGAGAACAAAGAATTCCCTTTTACATAAGTCATGGAACCTCAATTGCCTACCCCTTGCCACTCTTCTGCTTTGGAATCAATACTTCGTATTGATTCTAAGACAGACGCCAAGGATATTTTTGAAAATAAAAATAAAAATAAAAAAGATCTGTGGACCTTGGAGAATTGCAAGCTCATGAACAGAAAGTTCATGTGACAGTGGACTGCACTGAATGTGGCATGGCATTCAAGACCTGTGAGATGAAAATATTGCTGTTCTGTCCTAATCAGACCACATCCTCAGGAGCATTGTGTTTGGATCCTTTTGCTGACTTTTAGGAATGGAGCTTATTGAGAGGACAACTAAGATAGGAAAGGGTCTCGGTTTCTGAGCCATAGGAGAAGTGACTGAAAGAGGACTCAGGAAGGCTATATGGCTACCTAAAGCTTTTAAAGGGTGCTCTAAATCACTTAAGGTCTGTCACATCTAAGAAGGATAAGATGTGTTCTGCTTGGCTTCAAAGAGCAAAACCAGGACTCATGGGTGGAAGTTGGAAAGAGGAAAATTTGGGTTCAATGCAGGGAAAGACTTCCCCAACATTAGAGATGTCTAAAAGGAACAGGGCTGCCTTAAGGGATCATGGGTTCCTCTTCATTCTTCACCCAAAGGCTGGATAACCTCATGTTTACATGGTTGAAGGGATTCTTGGCTAACTGTGGGTTGGGTCTGCCCAATTCTGATATTCTCTGAGGGATGGGAAGAACCACCAGGAAGCAGTAGATGATGTCCACCTCCTGGCTTCCTTTGAGTCTCACCTAAAATCCCATTTTCTGCAAGAATCTTTTCCCAGTCTTCCTTAACCTTGGCTTCTTCCCTCTGTGGATTATCTTGCATTTCTCCTATCTACATCTCGTTTGTCCATAGTTTTTGCATATTATCTTATCCATTTGACTGTGTTGTAGAGGCAGGACAGGGGAAGGGAGGGGTTATTTTTTTGCTTTAGTTTGTATCTTCAGTACTTAGTCCAGTGCCCCAGCACATCATAGGTGTTTAATTATGCTCATTAATAAATTGCATCCCTAAGGATTTGGATATTGAATAGAATTTTGGTCTTAATCTTTTCCCCAATGCAGGTCTGTTTTTTCCCCCTTTCCTTTTTTTTTGCTCAGAAATCAGAAAAAAAACCCACCTTTATCTTGACCCTTATATTCATCCTCATGAAAATAAAACCATAGTGGGAGTAGGCTCCACTTGTCTTTTCTTCTCAAGGCCCATTCATTTCTGATTCTGACAACCCTTGGAGGCAATACTTAGCATTACACCAACCAAGAAATAGAATGGGTACATAGTTCAAACATTAACCTTGCTTTTGACAACATAGCTTTCTATCAACCAGGAAAGATACATCCATTTTTCCTGGAAGCTCCCTGGTCCCTAGTATATTTTCTTTTTTGACATGTCAGTAACCCTCAGGATAATTTTTATCCTTTATATCATACAGACAGAACAGACAAACGATACTCAATAAAGGCCCCTAAGCATAAAGGTTGAGTTAATCCATTTATATTGGGTTAAATAACTTCTACTAACTACTTATTTTTTTAGATTTTCAAAAATCTTGATAAAATATAGTATTATAAAATCATGAAACTAGTTCTGCAGGGATGTTAGAGGCCATTGGTGGGGTCCAGTTTCCTTACTTTGCTAATGAGGATGCTGAAGCCCAAACAGGTGAAAGGACAGGTCCAAGGCCACACAGGCAGGTAAATGAGAGAGGTCAGATTTGAACCTTAGTTTATGGATCCAAATTCAGTACGCTTTCCATTGTACTTTGCTGCCTTAGAAGTTACAAAGAACATATTTTAATTATATAATTTATCTTTTCAAACTTTTTTAGAAGGTAAAAATTTTAAATTATGAAATAAAATATTAAACATTTTTAAAATGAACTCCACACAAATGCATGGGATATGTGGGAAGTCTGATGAGGGCATAGCTCACCTGAGTCTCTTAGGGGGGAACAAACTCCATAGACATCATCCATGTGATGGAGTGGTCAAGAAACCTCATTCTGTTGTTGGTGTGATCCTAGAGTGGAAGGAGCTGTTGATGGAGGGAGTAACTTTGTCTTCCCTGGAAGGGGTGAAGCCAAGATAGAATAAGCTTTGTTGGTTATGTCTTTTTCAGGGCTGGGTCCGACCAGCTAAAAGCTGAAATCCTTCCATCTCCAAATTCTGTCGTTCCATAAATTCCTTCCCATTCTCTCCCAAACTCCCCAGCCCCTCGTTATCGTAAATAGTTGATGTTTCATGAGGGCAAATAACATTTAAAAATGTTTGATATCCTCCATTTATCCTTCACCTACATTTCCCAATAGGTACAGCCCCCTTCTGTTACTGGAGAGCCATTCCCGATAGCAAGGAATAAAAAAGAAAAAAAAAATGATTCCTCCCAACTAACTGAGGTAGGCACCCAAGGCAGTATCCCATGCAGCACTTCGCCCCCCACCGTCTCCTAGCTGTGTACTGACTGGAGCTTGGTATCTTCTCACCTCTTTTCTTTAGGGCTAATTTTGGTCATTATCATTCCAATGCATTCAATTTCAGTTTTGTGTGAATTTGAGCCAGTTGCTTAACCTCCCTTGGCCCCAGTTGCCTTCTCCCTTAAATGAAGGGGTTGGATGACATGGCCCCAGGAGTTCCATAAAGCAGTGAAATCCCAGCTCCTGTTCTGCAACTCAGCAGGGCAAGCCATTGCTTAACATGACAAGTTTGCTAAGTCCTTGACTCAACTTCTGCTGGAGTTTGATGATCTCTTAGCTCCACTGCCTTTAGCTGAGAACAAGGGCTTTGTAAAGAGAGTAAAAAATGTCCTTATCATATTTCAAAGCCAATAGGACTATATAGTACAAATAAAAATACATTTTAAACAAATATAATGGAATCATTTCTCTTCAGAGAGGCAAAATTCTATCATTTATGTAATGATACATGGCCGTAAGGGGTTGGAACCACTTTCCCTTTTAGCTTTGTTCCCTTAGATCAAGTGCTAAAAAATGGCAGGGCAGGTGGTTGGCTTGGTGGATTGAGAATTAGGCCTAGAGATAGAAGGTCATGAGTTCAAATATGATTTCAGACACTTCCTAGCTGGGCAAGTCATTGAACCCCCATTGCCTAGCCCATACTGCTTTCTGCCTTGGAACCAATACACAGCATTGATTCTAATATATAAGGTAAGGGTTTTAAAAAATACTAAAAGGCTTTGAACTTGAGTGACATCAATGTGGACCAGCTGAAGGAACTTGGCCATATGCAGAGAAATCTCTAAATTATCAATGGAATTGATAAGGGAACAATTTCCAGAAATTAGGGTGTTTGGCTTTCCAGCACATCCCTGAACAGAAAGAGGGAAAAAAAGACTTCCATTTTGACCTTGGCCAGGCCTTCCTTCCCCGCTGCCCTGCTGCAACCTTGTCCAGATTAGGACATTGCTAATTTTCAAAGAGCTACAGAATTTGGGGCTTGCCATCTTCTTGTTGGTTTTGTAGCATTATCTCCTTTGGCTTCTTTCTCTGCAGCAGCATCTGGCAACAGTGTCTGCATCAAAGAGCCAATGGCAGATGTGATTCACAGCTCTACAAGGAGCCTATCAACAACAACAAAGCAAAATTAAACAAAAAAAACCCATAACATATCTAAGAAAATTTAATGAGAATGCCATAAACAGGAGAAAAAGATTCCCAGAACCCAGGAACCGTGAGTTTTTCATTTTCCATAAGTACTTTCTAAGTCTGACTCCATTTTCCCTTGGCCAACATGTTTATTTGTGGGAGAGGGTATAAGAGACATTTAGAAAGACCATTTTGTACTAATTATTATTTTCTAAAATCTACTTTAGGCTGGCTCATGTGATTCTCAACCAATAATCCTGGGTGGAAGCACAGCAGTGGGAGCTTGAGCCGATGGCATTAGAGAACCACCCTTGAATCATGAGAAGGTGACATAGCTAAACTCTGGGAATTTGTCAGTGGATGTGGGAGTTGGGGTGAGGATACCCCAGAGCTTTACTTACATAGGTTACATTCTCAAAAAAACTTCACACCAATAGAGGAAAACAGGCTAATACATCATGAAGTTTACATTGAGGTTTGATGGAGATATAATGGGGAGCCAGAGGAAGAGGGTTTCCATTGATGTTCTTGATGAAATCAATGAGCTTGGGCAAATCATTTTACCTATGTAGGTCACTGGTTTCTCCTCTGGGATTAGGATGCACAACTGTGAAGCTCCCTTTTAGTTTAAAATCCATAGCCCTATGGCCCAGCACCATTCTGCTGAATACCACCTAATTTGGAGGGAGAAAAAAAAAGGAATTGACCCTAATGCTTAGGTAGTCTCCTGAAGGCTTGGGGTCACATCCTCTGCTTATCTAATTATTTTTCATGTCCTACCACAATTTTTTCGCTAGGAATGTTACCAAAATCATCAGATCTGATTAATGCAGAGTGCTTTTTCAGATATTTTAGTGAGTTGATTTGTTTGAATTTTATATGGTTAGTTGACAGTCGGGCTGAGGCAATAAAACACTGAGAAATGAAAATACAGTCTTATTCTTAGTTAACATATGCTGCTTGTATCAGCCCCATAAAACTCCACATTTGTGAATTTCCTTCTGATACTGTCATTTTATTGGAAATAGCAAATGGTTCCATTAGAAGAACTTCTCTGAAGAAAACACACACACACACACACACACACACACACACACACACAGTCGGATGTTTTTTTATGAGGGACACATAAGACCATAGAGTTAGAGGTGGAAGGCACTTTAAAGGTCATCTAGTAAAACTGCTTCAATTTACATATGAGGAAACTGAGGTGAGGGATGTTAGAATTGCTCAGTGACTCAGTCAGGAGGGCTGATAGGCACTTTAGAGTCGCATTTTAGGAAAGAGCTTTAAAAATATTTTAATCTTTTTTGCATCACTTATTGGATAGTTTGTGTTAAATTATTGCATGGGAATTGATAGATGAATGTGGATCTTGCTGAAGATTTCAGGAAACCAGATTTCTTGGGCACTTTCCCAGGCTTCATTGTTCTCCATTCTTATGACAAATGATAAAGAAAAATGTCCTCATTTTGTTAATGGAGAAAGTAAGGCATGGAGATCAGACCAAGAGGATAATTATGCTGGACAGACTCAGTATTTTGTCTATGATGATGACACTAAGGGACATGTCCGAATAGGGAGGAGGCATTTTCTTCAACACCACTGTAAAAAGATGGATCCCAACCATTATAGCTTATTTCTTAATTTTTTATCATTTGCGAATTTAATACAATTTATCCTCAATCCCTCATTATCTTCTATTTGTACCCCTTATTGAGGCAAAGAGGTAGCAGTATAATAGTGAGCAAGTATTAAATTGGGACTACGTTCAAATCTTGGTTTTGCTCCTTGCTGCCAATATGGTGTGTGGAAAGTCACCTCATTTCACTGGGTTTCAGTTTCTTCATCTATTGAATAAAAGGGTTGAACTTATATTCCAAGGCACTGCTCAGACCTCAATGGCCCAAGAGGAAATGCTCAGGTCTGGCATGAGAAGGATAGGGTGTCCCTTGGACTCAGCATAACGGCCATTATTCAGCCTACCACTGGTGGTAGGGCAGAGAAACACTCAGTCCTAGACAGCCCCCAAGTTTCAGCAGGGGCAGAACCTATGCTGCAGAGGGCACATTTCTGCACAATTCTAGGTGGAACCCTGAAGAGGTTGGAGATGGCTTTTTGGCACTTTTAATCATGCACCTAGATCTGGTGTTTTCCCCATTCACTACCAATTCTTAAGCCAATGTTCACTAACTTTTAGATATGAGTATTCTTCAAGATGGTATTGTGAAAATAGTTGGTAGAAAAATATCTACCCCCTTCAAAGTCTAGGACACACTCCTTCCTTGTACACTCTTGGCCCCTGGGGGCCCTGGCTCAGATTTAGAGAGTACATGTTGCATAAGGGTAAGATCATAATTTTTCATTTTTAGAAGTCTTTTTCCCCCTTTATAAAATCCTCATAAAGTTCCCCTTCTGTGTATGTGATTTTCTTCTGGGGTCTGAGGGTTGGGGACCTTGTAGAGTCATCGTATTCTTTCTTTGGTGTGTCTAGCTTTTCTGGGGCCATTGCTTCCCCTGGACATGGCCATGGCTTCCAATGGGAAAACCACACTCTCCATCTTTTATAGCCCATTTCCCTCCCCACTAAAAGATTCTCTCTCAGGGTCCTCTTGGTTGGAACTTCCCCATGATTAGGCTGGCCTGCTCTTGGAATGCTAGATGCCAGCCTGGTCTGCTGTTTTATTGAGAGCCACAGGGCATGACTAATTCGCTTCACCCAACCACAGGACATTTATTTGTGGTAATATCTACTTTTATTCAAAGACTTAAGTGCTTCCCTTCTCCCAGATTGATTAAAGATTAAAGCTTTGATCGATCTGTGCAATAGAGGTATCTGGGGATTATTTACACTTTTATTCTGAAACTCAGTGAAAGAGGTGTGCCCTCCCTGAGCTGATAAAAGTATCAGAAGATGGTAAGGGCATATTCTGAGTGCCATTCATTAGAGTTGGGAGAGTGTGAAACACCTTTCTTACACCGGGTTCCTTGTCTCTTCTCCCATCCTCATCCAAATATCACACATTCCTTTGCATTTGGCACTGGGAAGAGGCTTAAATAATAGGCTTGACTATTCCCCACGCAATGCCTAGCAGGCTCTGAGAGAGCCATCTCTGCTTTTGCCCTGGCTCTCCCCAAAGCTGAAAATGCACAATCACCTCACCTCTGCCTCCCTAGTTCCAGCAGTACCTTCCCCTTTAGGGTCACCTTCCAGCTATTTCAATATGTGATTTGTAGATGCCACAGAGTCTCCCCCATCAGAGTGAAGATTCCTTATGGAATGGGGTGGGGGGGCTATTTGATTTTTTTTAGTCTTTCTCTGTGGCATGTGGAATAAACCTGGCAAACAGGAGGTGCTAAGCAAATGTTGGTTGATGTTTGAAGTAATAGAAAGCAGTCACCGACTTACAGTAACGTTAGACCATTTCAGCAGAGGAGATTACTGGTGCAGGTCTCCATAAAATGCTCTTACTTCAGATAATTCTTTTAAATTTGTGGGAGCTACGGCTTGAATGGAGATAAATCACTTGGGCTACGGAGCTTTGATTGTTCAAATACTTCTGGTTTGCTTAGGAAAATTGTCAGACTCGGGGAAAGACGTCTTTTCTCTCTCTCCAGAAGCCAGTCAGCTAGCAAGTATTTATTAAGTACCTACTATGTGCCAGGCACCTAGGATACAAAGAGACGCAGTCCCTGCTCTCAAGGAGCTCACCATTTAAGGGAGAAAACCATGTGTAAGTAACTGTGCACAAGGATGCTACCAACAGGTTCAAGTGGACTCCATCCACAGAGGAAAGACATCGGAATGAAGGGCACTAGTATCCCTGTAACTGAGCAAGAAAGAGGATCTGTTCATTTTTTCACTAACAGAGAGTAAGAGAGTCCTTTGTAAATCCAATTGAAAAAGAAATATGATGGATGCAATGTGGCATAAAAGAAAGAACTCTTTTTTCTAGAGTTTCAGAAAATGACTTCAAATTTTCTCTGATGCTTACTATTTCCATGTGCATGGGCAAGAACCTCTCCTCTCCAGATCTCAGTTTCCCAATTTGTAAGATGGTGGTGTTGGAGTACATTGATTCTAAGGTCCCTTTCAGCTCTAGATATTCAAATTAGAGGCCTAGATATGGTTTGTATCCCTAAAGCTATCTAGTTCAACTTCTAGTGCATGTTAGAGACGGGGTTTGAACCCAGGTCCTCCTGATTTCAAGACAACCCTTTTCACTCTATATCTTTCTGCCTTGAAAGAACTATTCAAAACCTGGTCTTAATATATGGGCAGCAAATGAGGAAAGCAGCACATATCATTTATGTGCATGCTATGGGGGCTCCCCTAGAGATAGCAGGGAGACTGATGTCAATCAGCCATGGGAGTGGGGAGGAGGGTGTTGGTCATTGGGAGATATTCCTGGCCACAGCTCCATCTCTGCCTCACATGCTCTGGTGGTACCTGCCATTTTCTGGCCCTCCAGCCAGCCCCTGTCAGTGGTCCTGATGGGGTTGGTTCTGCTACAGATGGGGGCAGTGACGAACAGCCCCCGCCTCCTCACTGTTGGGGCACCTGCAGATAATGAGGCTGCTGTTCACAACAGAAGCATTTCCTCAGCAGGAGCTCTCAGAAGCATTACTGCTAATGTTCTAGCTAAAATTCCTGGGTCTACATGACAGCTCTGGGCTGGAGATCTCACCAGCCAGCTCTCATTTACTGTTCTAATGGTTACTGAACTGTGGTTGACTAATTGGGGAGACTTTAGGTTTTGAGCATAAATCATTTGATCAAGAATGAACTTGGAATTAGTGTCTCTGAGCCTGCTTCCTTTAAACAACTTCAGGGCACAGGTGATGTTCAATGCCTGTGTCAAACTTTCAGTCTATGATGTTTGATGTTGAGAAGGAGAATAAAAAAAGTATATAAAGCTAAATGTAAACTCTTCCACTTGGGTTTAAGAATTCAACTTCACTAGTACAGTGATGAAATGGCATTTTTTTCTGAAAAAAAAAAAAAAAGATCAACTGGGAATCTCAGTTGGCAATAAGCCTAATAGGAGCTAATAGTGTGAAATGGCAACCAAGAAACCTAATGAGGTCTTGGACTACATTAGGAGTGGGATAATATTCAGGAATAAGAGATTAAAGTCCAACAATGCATTGGCCCAGTCTGAAGATATCTGGAAGATTGACTCTAATTCTGGGCACCATATTTATAAAGGAGTGTCCAGAGAAGGACAACCAATGTGGTAAACTATTCTATACATTATAAGGCTCTGTTGAAAGAACTAGAGATGGTTAACCTGGGGAAGCAAAAGTTCAGAGGGAACATGATAACTTCAGGTTCTGGAACAGCTCGTCCCAAGAGCCAAATTAGAATAATGAATGTAAGTTGCAAAAAAGCAAACTTCCGATTTGGTCTTTGCAATTTCCTTATAATCCCAACTATCCCAAAGTGGGATGATCTACCTTGGGAGGTTGTGGGCTTAGTTCTTTAAGCTAAGGTTGGAGGGGTCCTTGTTGAAGGGGGGAGAGCAGTTGAGATTGTTTTTAGGGTTTCTGTGTTCTTTTCCAATTATTTTCACATTGTCTCCTCCATTAGAGAGAAAGCCCCTTGAGGACATGGACTACCTTTTGCCTCTTTTTGTATCCCTAGTATTTAGAAAGCCCTCAATTGGTTTATCATTTAATTATTGATTATTTTTTATGAAAGAAAAAGAAGTTTGTTGTTTTAAAGACTCTTCCTTGTTCTTCCAAGGCTTTGACAAAGGTCTTCCAAAGCAGTGACAAGGGGAAGGAATCCTTGTTAGCTTTTGTTTTTGTTTCCTAATGCTTGAAGAAAGCGGGTCTTCAGATCCAGAGAAAGGAGAAGTCAGCCTAAAAAGCAGGACTGGCCCAGATCCAGAAATGGCCCATAGATGGCTGCACCATGGCTCTGCCTTCTCACTCCAGGCTCTTTACGTTACCAGAGGGAGCAATCACAACAGGAGAGATACCAAGGTGAACATCTGCGGGATGAGCAACCCAGAACTGAAACAACAGAACCTGATTTAGTGATTCTGTTGATGCCGTCCTCCTTTGCCAAGCGATAAATTGAACAAAATTGTCGACAGTTTGGTGATGAAGGTTTTTCAAATGGTGTGCACACTGGCCCAATTTTCTATATAGCTCATTTAAGTCTATGCAAGGAGGGTCTCTCTCAGACTTAGCAGGGAGATGGGTGTCGATCAGACATGGGAAAGGGTACCAGAGAATCATCACAGAATCTTGGAGCTGGAGGGGGCCTTAGAGGCCATCCAGTCCAACCCATACCCATATATTTTACAGATGAAGAAAGTGAGGGCTGAGGTAAAGTGACTTGCTCAGGGACACAAAGCTGAAAGTGTCTGAGGGGGGATTAGATTGCAGTTTTCTGACTTTTTTGACTTGGAATCAAGTTTTCTAAGACTAATAGGGAGGTCGGCATTTGTAAAAGTTATTCATTGAAGCAAGGCGTCTTAGAGTAGGGAAGGGGCCTCAGTGGGCATCTAGTCCTCCCCATACCCTCCCTAACCTATCTGAGAAGGGTTCTTCCAGTTTGACTTGAAGAAGTGAGAGGGACTCTTCTGCCTCCTGGACAGCCCGTTTCACTTTGACAGAATTTAAATTGTTAAGAACTTTTTCTTAAATCTCTTCCGTTCATTGCTCCTAGTTATGCCTTCTGGGACCAAGCTAATTTCCCCTTAATAATTCTTCTATTACTTAAAGAAGACTATTATGTTCACCTTCCCTCAAAGTCTTCTCTTCTGCACCCTAGGTGTATAAAGTAACGATTAATTAGTATTCATACTTATTATTAATAATTTAATGCTTAATGTTTGATGTTAGTTAATTAATATTCATAATAAATATTAATATATAATCATTCCCCAGGTCTCCAGATCTCTCACCATTCAAGTCCTCAATCTCTGGACTCTCTCTGATTTGTCAGTAGCTTTCCTAAAATGTGATCCTGATTACTGCCCCGGATGCCACTGATAGCGTGCTCTGGAATGACCCATACTTGGTTACCAGTGAGACCTATGTCAGAATTGGGGAAAGTTGAGTTTCTTTGATACCTTTAACATTAGGAATTCAGTTTTAGAAATGAGATTTTTTTTATCCTTGACACTAGACATTTACATTTATTTGTATTTCAACGAGTGTAGATGAAATAGTTCTACCAGTGCTGTATAATACTGAACTAAGAACACCATTTAGATTTTACCAATGAAGACACTGCCAGTGACTTTCAGTGACAGAAGAAACTTCCTGGATTTGATGTCTAATGCTCACAAAATAGGGCTTTAATTGGGCAGCTACAGAGATGGTGCTAAATTAGACAGGCTTGTGCTGGAGTCAGGTTGAACAGGAGCCGATTGTTAAATTTTCAGGGCGAGCATTTACAACTTGGCAATCGGCGAACACTACAAATCAAGGCTTGATTTGGTGTTTTGTCAATTTCTAGATTTCAGAAGGTGATGGAGAATGTGTTACTAATGAAGATTAAATTTAAAGTGTGTCATGTTATGTTTTTTTCTTGTTTCTTTTTTTTTCTGTAGAACAGGTTGTCAAACATTTACTGATACCCTGCTGCTCGTGCCCATTTAAATCAACAAAGGGCAAAACAATTGGGTATGACTCCTTTCCATTTAATTGTAAAAGCAGAAGTCAACTAGCATGGAATGCTGCATTTGCTATCAAATGTGATAAATGTGTTCATGGTTTTGCTCGATGTTTAAAATTTAAAATTTAATTTCATGAAAATTTTAGTGTATTTTAAGTCTTCATTAAATAGGATGTTTTTCTAGCAAGGCAAGGGAGGAGGGTTATATTTATAGAAATGAATGTGATGGTGAAAGGCAAATTAAAACAAAGTATTTGAGACACAATTTAAAGCTATCAGGAGATTCTACCAAAGGAACAGTGTTGGTAAAAGCCCTTTCTAGATTATTTTAAAATGTGACCTTCAGTCACATTTCTTGGCTCTGTTGTTGAAAGCATGACAGCAACAATTTCTTACTACATTTGGAATAAATGCACTGAACTTCCCTGGCTGCTCTCTATCTGCTTTAAATGAGGCGCTGTCAGGAGTTGAGGAAGTGGATTGGCAGTACTGTATTGAGGAAAGATGACTCGGAATACATGGCTTTGGAGTCAGAAGACCTGGGATTGAATCTCCGCTCTGCTGTTTGCTACTAGCGTGACATTGGATGGGTCACTTCATTTTTATGAACCTCAGTTTCGCATAAAGTAAAATGGGTGGGAGATTGAATTAAGAGATCCTGAAGAGTTCTTTTTCTAGTGCTTCATCTTTCCTTATGATTCACTTGACTCTTATCAGGATCTAATGAGATGATCACTTTGAAAACTTTAAAGTGGCATATAAACAAGGCAACAAACAATTATTTTTAAATATATTCTAATGTTGTCTAACATTTCCCAATTACATATGAAAAAATTGCTAACATTCATTTTTATTTCTCTTCTTCCTTGTGCTCCCCCCAATCCCTGGAGTAGGCAACAATATGATTGAAGTTATATATGTTTATATTTCCATAGAAATCACTCAGCAAAGATTTATTAAGCATCTACTGAATCCCAGGTATTGTACATCAAAAGTAGTCCTTGTGTTTAAGTTTTAGGAGGAAAATGGGGCTCAGAGACTCTTCTGGATGGTCCCTGACCAAAAATTCCCTCTATAGCCTTTCCTGTAAATGACCATCCAGGCTTTGCTTGAAGCCCTCCAGGGATGGAGAGCTCACCACATCCCAAGCCCCTCTTGGACAGCTCTTATTTTGTGCAACGTTCACCTGGCACCAAGGACAAGTCCTCCCATTGGTCATTTCCATCTCTTGCTACTCATTCTGCCTTCTGGGCCTGAGCAAAGCAAGTCCAACTCCTCTTCTTCTCAAGTCTTTTAAAACTCTTGACAGCTCTGTGGCTCCCTATGAGTCTTTTCTTCCCCTTCTCCACATGCCAGATCTTTCAACCAGTCCTTAGATGGCAGGAATTCTAGACCTTTCGCCATTCTTTTTTTACATTCTCAATAGGAACAACATAATGGAGTATCATAATCACTAAAATATAATAAACATGTACAATAAAAACACATTTGAGAAAAATGGATTTCAAGGAGTGTTAGGCTTTTCTCACTCTGTATCCCAAGTCTAGCACAGTGCCTGGCACACAGTAGGTATTTAATAAATGCTTGGTGAATTCATAGTCAGAAGACCTAGGTTTTACTCTTGCCCCAGCCTCTTTATAAATTATTTCTTTTCTTTTTATTTAAACCCTTACTTTCCATCTTAGAATCAATACTGCATTGGTTCCAAGGTAGAAGAGTGGTAAGGGCTATAAAATGGGGCTCGAGTGACTTAACCAGGATCACATGACTAGGAAGTGATTGAGGTCACATTTGAACCCAGGACCTCTTATCTCTAGACCTGGCTTTCTATGCACTGAGCCACCTAGCTACCCCTTTGGCTCTGCCTCTTAATAATGACATGACCTTGGACAAATGACTTCCCTTCCCTGGGTCTCAGTTTCCTCCTTTGTAAAATGGATAAGTTGACTAGAGGGTCTCTAAGGTACTGCAAACACTCGATTTCTTAAATGAGCCCTGGGATCCCACTGGTGTGAATTTTCCTTCCAGAAACACCCATAATAGCCCACTCATGTCCTCTCATACTACCTCACTGTTCTCCCACAAATTCAGTGCAAGGGTTCCACTTGCTATGCTGGAAACCTTCCTCCTTTTTTTCTGACAGCACAAGCGTTTGATGACACTTAAGCTGCCTACCTGTCATCTCTTGTCCTTTCCATGGGAGGTCTTCTTTGATCAATCAATTAATCAATGAGTATTTATTCAGCATCTACTCTATGCCACAGATGGAGCCAGGCGCCAGAGAAGCAAAGGCAAAAATGAACATGTCCTTGCCCTCAAGGAGCTTCCATTTACCTGATCATCCCTTTCTCTGATGGTATTCTTTGCCAGCCCCATAACCCTAGTGTTTGTTCCCATGTCAGGCAATCAGTCAGTGGTAAAAAAAAGGTTTATTAAAGTTCAAAGCACTGGGCTAAGTTTCAGACTGACAAAGTGAAGAAAAAATGAGGTGAGATAAACACAATGTCAATGAGTGGCATCAAGCTCAAATAGAAAAGGAGACCTTGTATATAAGGATCCCAGCCAGTAAACATATTGACTTACTTTTCAAGTTTAATTTTATTGATGTTTATTATATTTTTATCTACTTTATTAATTATTTCCTCAATACATTTTAATTTGATTCCAACCTCACTCAAGAGTGTCATGAGCTCCATATTGCTGTAGGTGCAGTGTTTGACACCTCTGATGTAAATAAACAGGGGTGGTGGGGGGTCATTTGCAAAGAGAAGTCACCAGCACTGGGGAGAGCAGAAAATGTCTCCTCCCAAAGATAGACTTTGAGCTCAGTCTTGAAGAAAGTCGGGGAAACGTAGAAGCCGAGGGTAGAGGGTGGCAGAGGATGCCAGGCATAGGGGCCAGTCAATAGGAGGGTGAGAAGATGGGAGACAGAGGCTGGTGTCCCAGGAACAGCAAATAGCCCGATGTAGTTATCATTCCCAAATAATGACTAGGACAGAAGAAGCATCAGGACCACGCACACATTGCCAGAGGCTACATGGAAGGAAAATGGTTCATGTAAATTCAGAGATGAATCAAGAAAAAAACAAAAGAAGGAAAAATTGCTGATGTGGTGGTAGAAATGGTTTCCAGGTATGAATAATTAACAGTGCATGCTTTTCCCGTGTTGTTGAAAGTTTAGTGCCCACTGGGTTATTTAAAAGTTGTAAAAGAATAAAAAAAGTTACAAAGTACTAAATCCAGCCTATCCTCTTGCCCTGTGTTTGGAATAAAACAGGCACTCAAGGACATGACAAATGTAATGGGGCCTCGGGGTGTTTTGGTGAGGTTCCCTCTCACAGATCTGCCAACTGGAAGAAGGCTTGTCTGACTAAAGGCAGAAAAGAATCACCTGAAATTGTGCCATTCTTGAAGGGGAAAAGGAGAGTTTGCATGTTGTTTTTAAGAATTAGCCATCCCTAGAAAGTTATCATTGACTTCAGACATGTTACAACAAAAGCGGACTGCCCTCTGCTGGACTGTTGGTTTAAAAAAAAATCCTCAACTGGAGAACTGTATAAAGTCTTCCATGTTGTCATGGGAATATATTGCAACGGAATTATCTAAGCAAAAGAAAAACATCTCAGAAAAGAGGGTGACTTTAAATTTCTAAAGGGCGACATGCTTTTTTCATCTTAAAATGCCAACTTGATTTTGTCTGCATTCACTGAAAATCCCATCATCCCCTTTCACTTAATATTCCTTCAAGGGGGAATTCCAGTTCCTTGCATGTTTTGGCTAAAACAATAGTAGAAAAAGGAAAGCAAATTCCTGAATTCCAATTGATCTCAGTTTTGTAATTTTTACATTTTATGTAACTTCTCTTCTCTTTTCCTTCCTTCCCCACCACCCAAAGGTCCAGAGAGATGCAAAAAAAGGGGCAATGTGTTTCAAGGGAAACTGAAAGAAAGTAAACATGGATCCCTATTAAATTCTAGCTAATCAATACTTTTTCACTGTATTATAATTGGGTTTCATTTTTAAGACAAGTGCAATGAGCTAATTTCTTTTCTGGCAGACCCATCTAGCTTGGTAGAATGGAAAACATCCTCAATTTGGTGTCAGAAGATGCTTAATCAAGTCCTAGCATCATTACTTATTGCCTAGTTGATTTGGGGCAGATTATGTAGCTTCTTTTGGACTCATTTTCATCATCTATAAAATGGAAAAGTTGGACTACATGGCACCTGAGGTTTCTGATGTTAGCAATCTAACATAAAGCAAATACTGTGGTGGGAGAGTCAGGACAGGGTTGCCTCTCACCAAGACATCCCCTCTATTTCACTGGATTTCATGGATTTATATCTTCATTTGTCCTCAGAGAATTCTCTTCTTGGAGCATGTGCAACCAGGTAGAACCTTGGAAAATGTGGCCTTTTTCCCCTTGGACTGAGATGCTAGAATATAGGCTCACAGAAGATAAAGATTGTTTCATTCTTTGTCCATACACCCCCAACAAATAGCATAAAACCTGGTACATAATAGGTACATAATAAATGTTTATTGATTGACTGCATTGGATTCTTACCAGATGTGGAACTCTCTTCCATTTGGATTCTGTTAAAAAACCATGGAAATGCTTGCAAGCCAAGATTTCCAGTTTTCGTGCCCCTTGTTGGGGACAAGAAGACAACCTCTGGCTTATGTTCCTCCAGGGTGAGCCCAAAGCCCTTGGTTCAGACTTTTCTGTTGGGTGAACAACATTTGGACCAAAAAGAGACTTTCCTCTTGTGTTTTCCTTTTCCATTTATGAATATAGACTTCCCAGAAGCTCATACTAGAATCTAGTATGGAGAAAGGACATGATCCACTGCTCTCTTTATCTCATAGCAGTTGTGAGGTGGAATGAACAATTAGGCTAATTTTATCAAAGAGAAGCAGTCAATCTGAAAAATTCAAGTTCCCTTAACCCCTCCCCTTAAGAAAATTGTGGTCTTTGTTTGTGATATCCAGGTAATTTCTTTAGCTCCTCATTTCATTTAGTATGTGTAGACTGAGTCAAAGAGATGAATGAATTAAAAATGGCAGCCCTCTTTGTATAATGGAATGGCCAATTGCATATACAATCACTTTATTTGATTGTCTGGTGCCACAAAGATTCTAGGTGAAGCCCCCAATGCTGCTGGGAGATTTTTTTTAAGTCTGTCCATCAACATTTTTTTGCTAAAGAAAGATTTGAAAGATAGTTTATCATCTAAAATACTAAGCAGGTTTTCTTCAAAGCACTTAAGAAAATCTCACGTGGCCTGGGGATACCGAAATCCTTTTGGTTGAAAATGTTAATTTCCAGTGTTTGCAGGGAAACTAATGAACATGTCGGCTGGTTTTAGTGTGGGAAGATGACAGTGATGTGGGCTTTGGTTTGATTCAGCCCAGTACAGAATCAGTGGCAAGAGAAAAGGACAGACTCCCAGACACACAAGCTTATGGCCTCCCAGTAGTGACTTATTTCACAGAAATGACCATACGATTTCCTGTTTTCCAATAGTTCCCTGGAACTTAGTTTGAAAGAGATAGTTGAGAAAATGGACCTCAATTTTTCTGTGTTATACAGAGATACCTTGAGTGCGAGGATCAGTTCTGGGCTATCTTTTTTTCCTTCTGAACCCAGGGGGATTTTGTATTCGCCTGTAAAAACTCTAGTTTTTGTCTTATACAGATTAGCTGGCATGTTACGCTATGGTTCTCGTCTTAGTTTCAAAGATATTTTTACTAAGGAAACAGGGCTGTGGCTGTGTGACAGTCTGTCTCTGTGTCTTTATCAATACAAAGTGGATTAAAGGCTTTGCACCTGGTCTCAACAGATACACAGAAACAGGAACAACAGTGTGTGTCCATGTGGAAGTTGAAAAATTGGACTTGGAGCAAACTCTGAATTTTCATTGAGGCATAATAAATGGAGATTTTATGTTGAAAATGTATTTAAGGTGACAAATACACACACACCCAGACACACAAACACACACACACACACACACACACACACACACACACACACACACACAGAGTTTTGAGCGTGGCTATTTGAAGGGTTTCCACTATGTGCATTCCAGGGTCTGCATTTTTCTTCCCATCAACAGAGGGCACTCTGTGGTTTCCCAAGTCCCTTCTGAGCGGCAGCGAGGCTTTGAGTGTGGCATCCCATAGCCTAGATTTGCAAACGAGCTGGCTCCAATAAGAGACAGAAGCTCTCCCAGACTGGCCAATGTATAATTTATCGGGAATGTTACTGATCTCGCCAGCGACATCCAGGCATGAAAGAGAACCCCATGATTTGGAGGAGTCGGATTCAAGTGACTTTTAAGTCAGTGGTCCCTGTGATTACTGGAGCATCACCCCAAACGGTTAGTGCTGGAAATCATATGCAGAGAGCCCAGGCGCTGGCTGAAATCCTCTGTTCACCTCCCGACGAGCACGGATGACAGCTTTATTGATGCTGCTTGCCTGGGTGCCGAGAGGCCAGGAGGCTTTTTGGTGTGCTGGGTTCTATGCAGCTTAAATAAATTGTAGCTGTTTGCTGTTAGAGCAAAGGAAAAAGCTAACTAAGCCCTCCTCTGGTAATCTATCTGGATCATAATGGATACAAGAGAGAGGTGTGGGAAGCTTCCTCCGCGGCTCGGGGTGATAGAGAAGATTTCAGTTGCCAGAGCCATCCATTTTTCACCTGTCAGGGGGACTAAATTTAAGCTGAAAACTTGAAAGAATGAAAAAAGATGCACTTCAAGAAAATTAGATTTTCTTGGGGGCATTTGTCCAAGATCTACATTTACTGATATGTAATTTATTAGACTCTTCTCCATGACCAAGTAATCATAACCAGGCCAGAAAGGGATGGGCCGTGGCGGAAAACTTTACAGATGCTGCTGTGGGGAGTAGGGAGAGCAGCTGGGATGTGTCTGGAGGTGGGGATGGGGGGAGGCAGAGTCAGCAGAGTTCATAGGAGTGGGAGGTTGAGCCCCCCCCCCCCTTATTTCAAACAAGTGGGTCCTAGAAGAAGGACAGGAATAAAGTCCCAAATGATGGAGTCAATGAGGACACACATGCCAGGAATGCTAGAGCGACAAGAGAAGAGCGAGTCGTGTCCTCGAAACCTCTTAGGATAAAATATGCCCCCGTAGCACTGAAGCAAATGCCTGCCCAGCTTTATTCTTATGTTAAGTCTATGGATAAGTGGCATCAGGAGTGATGAAGCAACCATTCAACAGCCAGGCTCATGGGAAAGGCGAACAGTGACCCTTTCATAGCTCCCCCCACCCCCAGGCCCCACTGGAAGATGCTAAAGGCTCCTCTTGTGCCCTATAGAGATCTGTTTACCAGCAGCTCTTTCAATGTACAGACGTAAATATGTATAATGTCCATACCTACATGCCTCCACACATATGTGCCATGTATGTCTGCATGTGTGTGTGTGTCCCTAGAAAATCCCCGCTGATCGCCAAATCACCATAAATTCATTTCGGCATATTTCTGAGTTGGAGGCACAAAAATAATTCCGTGTCTGATTAAATGCACTTCTGCTTCTGCGTCTCCCTAAATCTTTAATAGATATGAATTGTTACCGTGTGGTATATCATAGAGCCAAACTCCGATGTTATTCACAGTCCAGCTTCCCCAGGCCTGAATGTGGCACCGTGATTTATACACGCAGGGCTGGGGGTGGGGTGGGGGGAAAGATCTTATTACAAATAATTTATTTGGGAAATTGGTACAGCTCGGGTGACACATTAGAATAGAGCAGGAACAGCAGGCGGGCAGAAGCTGCTCTGGTTTACCATTGTTTCCCTTTCCCGAAATACACGATCAACTGGGATTTTAACAACCAGGTCATTCAAGGAGAAGAGTACTACTGCCAGCTTCCTCCAGTTATTCTCCAAAATAGTGGTGGTGCTGGGATGGGGGATGGGGGCGGAGGTGGCGAGGTGGCGAGGTGGCGAATTGAATAGAAAATCTCCATTTTGCCACACTTGGAAGATGTTTCAGCTTCCTCTCCCTCCTCACCCACTTGGGCAGCAGCGTGGAAATGGGGAGCTTGGGTGGAGGTTTGAAAGGCTTTGTACTTGGTCCAAGTGTCGCTGGCTAATGCCCGCCCTGCTCTACACTGATCTTCTTCACCATCTTCCAAGGACGCTCCTTTGCCTCTAATACCTTTAGCACACCCCATTTCACCATATTTGTTATCCCACAACATGGGCTAACACTTCTTTCCGAGTGTCCCAGCATTGCTAACTCATTGGGTATTCGGCGTGATAGCACGGGTACCGTAATGAGCTCGTTTGCTATTCACGGAAATGGCGGGAGCGCTTCCATCGGAATCCTATTGCCATTCGCTATTAATTAATGTGCTGCCTCATTGTCTTAGCAAAACAGGAATGTGGGAGATTTCCCAAGACGGGCTTCTTCTGAGAGCACAGACTCAGGGTCCCAAAATGAGGTCCCCGGTACGTGGTGCCGGGTGTTTGCATGGCATTTGAAATGGGTATGTTAGCAAACAGCAGACAAAAGTCCACTCCAATGGAGAATCTCAGCACCAGCCCTTGGCCAGTGAAAGAAGCTGGGCCTCTCTCATTATATTCCTAGTTTAGAAACCAAAAGCCAAGCCCCATTCATTTCCAGGCTGAGATATTGTTTCTTTAAAAGCAAAATAGAATAAAAATGTTCTCCCTTCGCCCCAACAGAAAAAGAAAAATCGAGAATTAGACAGCACTCGGGCCGATGGTTCTTTTTACCTAACGATTGTCTAATTTGCTCTTTGTGTAGCTCCTCTCTCCTAGGCAAAAAAACATGGCAGTAGAGGACTAGGATGATGTCACTTACTCAGAAATGAAAAAATGCCGCCCTACTCTGTGGCATTGTGACCTTGTAAAACAGAAGTGTTTGTGTGTGTGTTTATTTGTTTGTTTTTATCCTGAGCTTCTTACAAAGCCAAGGAGAATGGAGGTGGTAGTGGAGGGAGGGGGGTTCTCCTGCTGGGTGTTAATTTTCCAATATACCCGGGTTTATAAAGTCATCAAGGCATTTGCATTTTCCCCACAGGAAGCTGATGTGTTTTCCTATTCTACCAGCTCCGGTCTTGTTTCCTAATGCTCCCTCCTCACCTTTCCCCATCCAACAGAAAATAGATTGGAGATAATGTGAGATCTTTCCTGATTGAAGCTCCCAGAGCTTCCCAGGTTAATATCCATAAAAATTGTTTTAAAAAAGAAAAAAATGAACTTGGCAACTTCTAGGGAAACTACCAGGAGGCAGAGAGGCAGCAAACACACTCCTGGTTGGTGAGTTTCTTTGGACTGGATACTACAATTTCCAGGAAAAATCGGTTGGTTTCAGGAGAGGCATATGACTGTCATTATGGGAAAAGGAGCTCGGGAAAACTTAACCCTGTAAAACCCTTTGATTACTCCTCTTTTCCGATGTGACTAGCAAAGCAAAGGCTAAATGCAGAATTACGGCTTTCAAAGTACATCTTCATCAGAGAAGTGTTGAATCTAAATGCCAGGATAGGCTGGAACTGTCTGGTTCTCTTCACGCAGAGGTTTGGGGCTTTGCAAAGTCTTTTTTTTCCCCCTCTAACACTAGCCCTTCAAGGTTCCTAATGGCAGATTAAAATGAATAATGGGCAAATAATCAGACTCTTCCCAGCTCTGCTCCCAAGGTCAGGCGATTGAAAGGCAGCCCCAGTCAAAGTTTCCTCTTTGACCTCATACACAGGGATTAGAACGTGGTAGGACAACTCCCTAACAAGGCAAGACAAGACAGGTCTGGTTCTTCTTTGGGTGATGTTTCTAACAGTTCCCGTTAACCTTAAGAGGAGTTTGGTATCGAGGCATGGGAGAAAGCCAAGTCCGGATTGGTGGCCCCTACATTCATTGCCTGTTCAGAAGTCTCTGAGCCACCTGGATATCACAGGACAGGTGAAAAATGGTGCCTCCTGTGACTTTCCAGGCTTCAGTGAATTTAAACATTCAAAGCAGACTCTCACACTTCTACCCAAGTTCTTAAAGCCCAGCCACACATTTCTTTCTTTCCTTTTTTAAAAATTTTTTTTAATCCTCCCTTTAAAAACGAGTTTCTATTAATTTTGACCCTGAAATCTCTTTAGCAAGTGAACTGCACTTGTCCAGCAGTTGCAGATAGAACAGTGGCAGGCTGTTTTGCCAGTAGCTGCAAACAATTTAATTACGAAAGCAAAATAACTGCTTGCTCCACACCCCCACCTCCCTGCACCCCCAGTGTCTATCCATAGAGGAATAAGATGCTATGAATATAAACTCTTTTTTCTTGAAGCTACTGCTAATGAAACGTAGTCATTTCCCTTGTTTCAGGGAGCTCTCAGCGTTGTAGACAATTTATTCTTTCTTCCTAAACAGACCTTTAGGTATGTGAAGCTGTTTGTAAATTATATGGTGTGCGGCAATGTCATGAAATACCAGGACTGTCGTTTATGGGCAGATGAAGGGGGATGAGTTGTAACAAGAATAAATTACAGAAAACATTTGGGGGGTGGGGGGAGGCAGGGATGGCAGAACAGTGGGCCCATCAAAGTTATTAAACTTCCAACTGGCACTTAATGAGGACACTAAATTAAATGACCTTGCTGATAATGGAATGGACACAGCAAATGGGACGGAGGGAAATTATCTTTTATTATGTTAAAAATAAATAAAGGGGCCCAATATATTAGCCCTGTCTTAATACAGGTGAGCTCGATGGAGTAAATGAAAATACTTGAGTGAATACAGCAGGTATTCTCCGGATTGTTTCAATTAAATTCATTCACATCACATGCTAAATAGTATGTTATTCTATGCCATTCTCTCTTTCTGCTCTCTTTCTTTCTCCTCCCTCCTCTCCCTCTCTCTTCCTCTATTTCTCTCTTCCCATCTTCCCTCTCTCTCCTTCTCCCTTCTACCCATCCCCTTTTCCCCTTCACTTTTTTGTCCTTCTCTTTCTCCCCTTCTCCTCCCTCCCCCTTCCCTTCCTGCTCTTTCTTCCTTCCTCTTCCCCTTCTCAACCTTTCCTTCTCTCCCTCTTTCCATCTCTCCCCTCCCCTCCTACACTGGCTTCTCTCTGCCTGACTCTTCTGTAAAGTGAAAAGGGGCACTCTATTCTCAAGAAATATGGGGACAATGATTATCAATCATCAGAAAATATCTTGTTGAATTGAAAGAATGAATTTTAAGTTGGTTTGGTGTTATTTACCTCTTTTTCATAAGAATGAAGCCCAGAATACAAATGGTGGCTTCACCCCTTCTATGTACAAAATGACTGATGTGTAAAATTAACTATTGAATGAAAGAAATGACTTAGCACCTACTATGCGCAAAAGACTGTGCTGAGTGGTAGGGACAGATGGGAAAGCAAGACAGACTCTGCTCTGAAGGACTGACCAGTGTAATGGCAGAAACAACACATCTAGGAAGACACTGTGGTCAAGCAGACAATAATATATAGTCTCCAATTTCCTTTTACCAATGACAAACCAGATCTGTTTCTGATGTTAAGCCACTCAATAGTGCTGAGGGCTTGGCCACCAAGCACTTTCTTTTCACATATTTCAGAAGCTGTGGCTACTGTGGTGGCAGGGGCTGCAGCCCTCCAGAAGTAGTTGCCAGGTGGCATCTCCACAAGAGCTGCTTCCTTGAATAATGGCTGCAGGGGCAACTGAGTGAAAGAGTGAGTAGTCTGTGTAGCTATTGTAAATTATTGTCTTCTTTAAAAAATAATCTAGGGGCAGCTGGGTAGCTCAGTGGATTGAGAGCCAGGCCTAGAGACGGGAGGTCCTAGGTTCAAATCCGGCCTCAGACACTTCCCAGCTGTGTGACCCTGGGCAAGTTACTTGACCCCCATTGCCTACCCTTACCACTCTTCCACCTATCAGTCAATACACAGAAGTTAAGGGTTTAAAATACAAAAAAAAAAAAAAATAAAAAATAAAAAATAAATAAATAAATAAATAATCTATGCTGTCTTTATCAGGACCACTAGACTTTTTAGCAGAATTCAATATACATAGCCTTCCATCATTGGTAAATACTTCAACTTCCTAGTCTGGTCAATCCAACTTCTAGTACAGATATTAAAATTTTTGTGGAGCAAATATCCAATTGGTGGCCTTAAATGGAAAGATCATTTAAGCTAGTATTTAACAGGCCCTGGGCTAGATGCTAAAGAGATATCTATACCATCTGTATCCGTATCTGTATCCTCTATATCTGTATCTTTATCTATAAAGTCTATATCTGTATCCATATGAAGACAGATCTGTAGCTATATGTATCTAAAATATCTATCTATATCTATACCATTTATTTCTATCTCACTCTATCTTTCTTTTTTAATAGATATTTTTAATTTTAATTTTTTCCATGGTTACATGATTCTTGTTCTTTCCCTCCTTTCTTCTCTCCCCCCTCCCAGAGCTGATAAGAAATTCCACTGGGTTATACATATATTATCACTCAAATCCTATTTCCATATTATTCATTTTTGTAATAAAATAATATTTTAAAAAACCAAAATCCCCAATCCTACCCAAACAAACAAGTGACAAATCATGTTTTCTTCTGGATTTCTACTCCCAAAGTTCTTTCTCTGAATGTGGATAGTGTCTTTTTCATAAGTCCCTCAGAGTAGTCCTGGATCATTGCATTGCTTTTAGTAGCAAAGTCTATTACATTTAATCGTCCCACAATGTTTCAGTTACTGTGTATGATGTTCTGCTGGTTCTTCTCATTTCACTCCACATCAGTTCACGTAGGTCTTTCCAGTTCTTATAGAAATCAAGCAGCTCATCCTTCCTTATAGCACAATAGTATACCATCATCATCATATACCACAATTTGTTCGACCATACCCCAATTGGTGGACACCCCTCTTTTTCCAATTTTTTGATAACACAAAAAGCACAGCTACATATATTTTTGTACAAACAGAGCCTTTCCCATTTCTTTGGGATACAAACCCAGTAGTGGTATTGCTGAATCAAAGGATGTGCATTCTTTTAAAATCCTTTGGACATAATTCCAAATTGCCTTCCAGAATGGTTGGACCGATTCACAACTCCACCAACAATGTTTTAGTGTCCCAATTTTGCCACATCTCCTCCAACATTTATTAGTTCCCTTTATTGTCATATTGGTCAATCTGCTAGCTGTAAGGTGGTACCTCAGAGTTGTTTTGATTTGCATTTCTCTAATCAGAAGGGATTTAGAATGTTTTTTTTTCATATGATTATTGATAGTTTTGATTTCTGCATCTGAAAACTGCCTAATCATATCCCTTACCATTTGTCAATTGGGGAATGATTTGATTTGTTATAAATCTGACTTAATTCTTTGCATATATGTCACTCTATCTTTCTTAGCTATCTAAATGAAACAAAAGGGAGTACAGGTAAAAACAAACAAGGAAATGCCAAACGTACCCTGCACCTACAAAAATATTTTTGAAAGCCTGGCAGTGACCTGTAAATATCAGCCAATGGGACTCTTTGGTCATTGAAATGCAACTCCTCTTAAGAGTAAGAAAAAATAGATATGGCAGCATGGGTGTTCAGTTTAGCATGGAGGACAGAGAAATAAATGGTGTCCCTTTGTGTTCTGGTAGCATATAGAAGGAAGATACACAGGAACCAATCAGAAAAACCAATTCCACTCCCTGCCTGCTAAAAATGCACTGATTACTCTTGTAGGAAGCTATGGCTGAGGTATGGGAAATGGACTAAGGGATCTCATTTATTGCTAGTGCTATATCACAATAACACTGGAAGCAGAACTTACCATTTAAAGGCAAGTTCTTCCTACTGCTTTTGTCAATGATACACTCAGCTGATTCAAGTCACATAACAATGTATTGCAGACTAAGGCAGGACATTTTTAATAACCTCATCCCTAAACTGAGATGAGATGTAATAAGAGATGAAAGTAGGAGAGTTGAAGAACCTGCTATCTTTAAAAATCTTCACTTAGGGGGAAGCTGGGTAGCTCAGTGGAGTGAGAGTCAGGCCTAGAGACAGGAGGTCCTGGGTTCAAACCCGGCCTCAGCCACTTCCCAGCTGTGTGACCCTGGCCAAGTCACTTGACCCCCATTGCCCACCCTTGGCAATCTTCCACCTATGAGACAATACACCGAAGTGCGGGGGTTTAAAAAAAAAAAAGAAAAAGAAAAAAAATCTTCACTTAGTGCCACCTCTGGAAATTTTCCCTAATACCCAAGTGGTTGACTGAAACTATACTTCTATCTCAACTGATTTTCAAGAGGAGATGGGCATAGTTAGAATAGAATTTCAAGAAGTCCCTTTTGAGTTTGATTACATGAATCCAACCAAAAGACCAACTGTACCACAGTAATTTTTTAAAAGCCCTATTCACAATAACTTTCATAAAGGAATGCATTTAGTTTCCACAGCCTTTGAAAAAAGTGTAAAATTTCTCAGGCCCTTCATGGAGCACTATATGTGCTGGTTTTTGCCATGGTAAAGACCATAGGAGGAGAAATGGGACTCTTAAGGAATGCTCCTAAGGACAGGTACAATGGCAGGGATGCTTTGAGAAAACTATCAAAGATCTGAAGAAAGCTAGTGGAAGTTTACATCAGTATCAAACTACTATATATATATATGTATATATATATATATATATATATATATATATATATATACCCAATTAAAGGTAATAAGAAAACATGGGGAATTGAATATTCAGGAAATAAAAGTATTCTAGTTATTTTTAAATTCCTTTCACTAGTACCAAGAAGAAAATAAATAATTTATCATCAATTATAAACATGGCTAGAGCTTTAAGAAGTAAGGAAATAAGAACAGAGGGAAAAACCTACAGCCCCACCAAGCAAAACCAAGGAAGATGTGAAAATTTCGATCCTCTGTATCACTGCAACAAATCTAACAAGTTGAAAATGGATCAAATGTGAATCAGAAAGCTTGTGCATTGTGGCATAATGAATGGCAGAAAGTTACATCAGGTAGATGACTAAAAGTCTAGCTTCTGTACAAAACTAGAAAGCTGTAGGTTGAGGAAAAAACACAATGCTTTTCAGTAGCTAGTGATTCACAAGCAAGGAATTTTACCAGTTTCCTTTGAGAAACAAAGCTGACCTCACCTTTCCTTTTTTGGGGCATAATATTTTTTCCAGGCTACACACTGATACAATTTTTAATAACCATTTTCTTGAAATTTGCAATCCATTTTCTTTCCCTCCCTCTCACTCTTCCCTCTTCCCCAAGAAGGCAAGTAATATATTATAATAGGTTGTACATATGTTATCATGCAATACATATTTCCATGTTCATCAGGTTGTGAAATAAGACATATATTGCTTTCACTAGTAATACTGGTATAATAATGATATGCTTCAGTTTGCATTCAGACTCTTGTCAGGTTCTTTTATGGTGGCAGATGCCACCTTTCTAAACAGAAGGCATTGGCATGGATACCTCCAAAACCCAGAGACATCCCAGGTTAAAGAGTACATAAGGAATTCCTTTTTCCTTACAGTGCTGGCCGAAGGAAGGTGACTTTGAGCACCATAGGATAAGAAAGGAGTTTCTGAGAGAGACACTTCCTTTTGGCCTCTTGCTTCCTAAGCCTTTAGCTTCTTGATGAGCACAGATATATTCCTCCCAGTTCACCCCCTGATGTGCTCAGAGCACCCTTTCTGTCTTCGGGGCACAAAACATCACCCCATCCCTGGTCACATAGTAACATCACCCCATCAACTCATCTTTGGTCATGTAACCCTTGTTGTCAAAGGGGTATAAGAATCCCAAACACCATCTCCTCGGGGAAGTAGCATTCCACCTGTACCTGCCTTCTGGCCATTCAACTCAATAATTTACCTAATAAATCTCTCTATTTTTTAAGCTAATTACTGGAGCCTCTCATTCCTGATGAGAGTGACCTTCCCAGTCCAGGTTTTCTCTCCAACTCTCCCACAACAGCATCACACATCTACTAGCAAAAGACACAAACAAAATCTGATTCCTTCAAATGTAGGCCAATTCTGTGTTTATGTGTTTTATAATAAAGCATTCATGGCTTTTTTTTTATCCTGGGACTCCATTTTTCTAGGAGCATAAGGCCACAACCAGTAGGCAATGGGTCGCTCAGGGTCACCCAGCTGGGAAGTGTCTGAGGCCGGATTTGAACCCAGGACCTTTCATCTCTAGGCCTGGCTCTCAATCCTCTGAGCTACCCAGCTGCCCCTACTTTAGGTTGCAGTTTCTTTAGCAGATGTAGTTTTTACAGGGTGGGGTTGCTAGCCCCACGCCCAACCCTCCTCCTTTTTCATCCGGGCTAGGGACCGTCCTTAGCTTAGATCACAAAAAATGATAAAAGCTTACTAGAAAATGACATGTAGGTTGAGGAGCAAAAAGGGTGTGCCAAAAAGCCAAAAACAGAGCAAGCTCTCCTAATTTGGAAAATTACTGGACAAAGCACCTAAATCAGTGATTCCCAAAGTGGGCGCTACCGCCCCCTGGTGGGTGTTGCAGTGATCCAGAAAAGCGATGATGGACACATTTTTTTTTTTTTTTGCATTACATTCTATTCTGAGTTCATTAAATAGTTTTATAATTTCCAGGGGGCTAAGTAATATTTTTTCTGGAAAGGGGGCAGCAGGCCAAAAAAGTTTGGGAACCACTGACCTAAATGAACCATAATGTTTATATTACCTTTCTTGGTGATTGTACTCTTTTAGTCTGTTCTGCACTCATGGCTTGTTCACATACTGCAAATATATAAAACTGATGAGCATTTTATGCTCCATAGAAAACTCTCATTTATTTTAAGTATTTCCCCAATATAAGAATGTCATGAATGATTGATACATTCTCTCAGGGCTGTAGTTTAAGCCCTTTGAGTTACTTCACATTAGACTCGTTATTACCAGAATAGAATTGAGTGTGACTTCAAAGTTAGAGAGAGATCCTACCCAGACATCTTATTAATCATGTACATTAGTGACATTAAGTTATATGGCTCCACTGAAAAACACACTAACTAATTTTTTCTTGTGGAATCTTCCTGGATTCCCAAAGTGTAAAATTCTCTATGGAAGCAAGGAAAAGACAGAAACAAAAGACTTTTCACTTGAATCTGGAGGTCAAGTTGAACCAGTGGATGAAGATGAATAACAAATACAGGGGGCAGCTGGGTGGCTCAGTGGATTGAGAACCAGGCCTAGAGAGGGGAGGTCCTAGGTTCAAATCTGACCTCAGACACTTCGCAGCTGTGTGACCCTGGGCAAGTCACTTGACCCCCATTGCCTACCCTTACCACTCTTTTGCCTTGGAGCCAATATAGAGTATTGACTCCAAGATGGAAGGTAAGGTTTTTAAAAAAAATAACAAATACATCATTGGCTCTTAGGAATGAATGAAAAAAAAAAGCATTTTAGTGCTTATAATGTGCAAAACACTGGCCTAAGGTCTGGAGAAACAAAGAGAAAAGTAAGGCAGTCCCTATTCTCAGACTCACATTCTAAAACCCAGTGAGCATAAAACTTGGAAGGAAGAAGCTCGGTCTGAGACTGTCAAGAGACTTATTGGATTTCTGAAAACAAGCTCAGGCTAGAACACATTTAAGCAATTAACATCTACACAAGACATCAGTATGCACTTTGGAACTACAAGATGGACTATTACAGATTTAGAAAGTATCAAATTAAAAACCCACATGATAATGAAATATGTGGCCCTAAGGTAGCTTTGGAAAGATGAACACTTCTCTATCTAAAAAGAGGAAGAGAAGTAATAGCTCTTCTCAGAGCTCAGGATAAATAGATTAGGGACATCCACAAGATTTCATCCCCAAGATTTCAACAAAGAAGCGGAAGTCTGAAGCATGCAGATTTGTTTATAGGAACAGAGAGGATTATGAACAACAACTTGGGCTCCAGTTATTATACCACCAAATATTCCAGAAGGGTTATCTTTAAGGAGCCTGGATTTCCTGTCAATGTCCATTATACAAGAAAATGGTGGAAACTGTGAAACCTATCACTGTAGACTACATAAAATAATCGCCTACCAAATACAAGACCTGAGCTGGTGGGTATATGAGAAGTACAGGATCTTTTAGAAAGTAACGGATGACAAATCTCTGTCCTCCGTGTACAGATCTCAAAACATCCTCAAGAATTCAGCAGATGAATTGGACTGTTTTCAGACCATTAGCACAGAGAGAATTGTTTCACACAATCTCCTGGTCAAAACACTGAAGCATAAAAATTTAAGAACAACATTTTCAATAGATATTGCCTGCTATATGAAATACTTGTAAGGTCTGAGCTTTCTGAAAGGAAGAGTCTTCAAAATATAAATGTCTGGCAGAGAAGATTAAAGTTGTGTGGGAACAGGACGAGGGGCCACCACTGTCTTTCTTCCTGCCTCAATGATACTTTCAACGACCCTATAAAAGATGAGCTTACATTCCAATATTTTTATCCAGCTTCTATTGTGGTCATTGCAGTCATTTTTTCCAGCTGTTTAATGGTCCACAGGACATTAAACATTAAGCGCAAATAGCAAGATAACTTGTTCTAGGGCCATTTCTATTGAAACTTCATAAAAAAAGATGGAATGAGATTCATCATTGTCTTCATAATTTATCTTTCTGTAGATCTTCGATGTTTAACAAAGGCATCATATGTATTCTCTCATTTGATCCTTGCAGTAATTCTTTTAGGCAGGATTTATTTTATCCCCATTTCACAGATGAGGAAGCTAAAGGTTAGGGAGATTGAACCACTTACTTAGGGTCGCATAACTAGTGTGTATAGTCACATAACCATCATCTGAGATGATGGTTTGAGTTCAGCCCTTCATGATTTCAAGTCCAGTGTGCTATCCATCAATATTATGTTTTAAGGGAATTTGATCTTGACAGAGTCAAACAATATACAAGAAGTCATGTATCTGAATAAACTCATTTTAACAAAGAAATTGAGGTATATAGCAGAGAGTGCTTTGGGTTTGGGTGCAAGAAGATATGGGTTCAAATCTTGAGTCTGGTCCTTACTAGTTGTGATCCCTTGGACAAGTCACTTCCCTTCCCTCAGGTTCTTTTTCTGGCAAAGATGGAAGTAGAAGAACTTATCCTCAGAGACCATTCTAGTTCTCAGGCTGATTCCATTGCTATTGGTATTTCATGTTGCAGAGAATTTAGTTCATTCATGGTCAAGAATTCTCAGTTCGTGATTATGGATAAACTGAGAAAGTAAATTAGGCCTTTGGAAGTGAAAGGAAACATTCAACTGTCCCTCACAAATGGGAAAATGACAATTATTCAAAAGGAAATTTAGAATGTTTTTCTGAAGAGAGAGCACCGACTCCTTGCCCATTTATCATGTTTTTTAAACAACAATTTAGTTACTTGTTCAATAAGTGGGAGTAAGAGCCAAGGCAACTGTATCATCTCAGCCTTTCTCGCCCACCCGAGCTGCTGAGCACATTTTAAAAAGCAACAAGGTCATTCATCTGGAATGTCGATGTTTCCACAGGAGCGTGGAGGTCGGCCGGGCCCCTGCAGAGAGGAAGATGGCATAAACGATCAGCTCTGGCCAGGAAAGGCCTTCCATTGGCCTCTTGGGGAAGAAAAGTATAACCAGAGCCATGAGAAAAATTATTGCTGGTGGATTTTCAAGGTGTATAAGGCTTGCTCTGGTAAGGATAGAGCCTAGAAGTCCAACTTCAGCCTCTGCTGAGTAGGAAGTTTTCTCCTGAATTCCTGTTTTATTTTATTAAGTACCTACTACATTGGGACGGCTAAGTGGTACAATGAATAAAGCACCGGACCTCAGAAAGACCTGAGTTCAAATCCATCCTCAGATTCTTACTAGCCATGAGACTCTAGGCAAGTCACTTAAACCTGTTTACCTCAGTTTCCTCATCTGTAAAATGAGTTGGAGAAAGAAATGGCCATTTCCTTTAGGAATGTTGCCAAGAAAACCTTAAATGGTGTGAGGAAGAGTTAGACTGGACTAAATAACAGCAACCTATTATGTGCCAGGCACAATGCTAAACACACCGTACACGAAAAGAAAAGTGGAGACGGTCCCTCACCTCAAGAAATATTCTAACAGGGAAAGGCAGCAGAAATAAGGGAAGGGAGTATTTTGGTTTGGAAAGTCATGGGGATAGGAAATGGAGTCAGAGAAGTAGATGGAGATGAGACTTTCCAATAGTAAAGGCAAGATTGACTTGATTGTTCTGATTATGATTAAGAAGTATTCCAGAAGAGGAATATGTATGTTATATATATATATATATATGTGTTTACATGTATACATACATATTTTATATATAATACGTATATACATCTCCTTAGAATACTTAAGTACTAAAATACATACATATATTATATTTTATATTAATAACATTATATGTGTGTATATAGGTATAAAAGGCAGAATTTTTCCACATTTTTTTGTCCTTACAACCCAAAGCAAAGAGCCTGGTACATAATGGGCACTTATTAAATACTTGTTGATTATTGATTGTGCAATGAGTTGTCATCTATTATTTTATGAAGATTATTGAGCTTCAAGTATATAATTCTGGATCCCTACTTGTATCTTTCTAGATATTCATTAAGTGGTCAAATTTTAAAGCTTGCTAGGATGATTCCAAGTCCTGCGTTCTTTTGGGCTGTCACATTTCCTTTCTGCTTTAAATGCTCATTAACAATCCTTATAATAATATCTGAAGGGAGAAGTTAATGATCATTCTGGAGTGATAAATTAGGCAGCATATATAAGTAATGAATTAGCTTTGGGGATTAGAGTTACTTTTATAAAGTAATCTAGACAAATACTCATGGTTCTAGGCTCCAGGCTGTATAGGAAGGATAGAACATGGCTCTACCCCAGCTTTGACCTTGGGCTAGATTGTTAGATAAGTCAAGTTTGTCTTGTCCCATATTCATGGCAGAAGACTTTTCCCATTCCAAGCTCCTGGGGATTTTATTTCATCTGCTGGTTTCCTGAGTGAATCTCTACTTCCTAGAATCTAGCACCCTCTGTTATGAATCCTTTACTCCCCCCTTCCCTTGGTCAAAATGCTTTTGATCATCTCTTTGCTGTTCTTCCAGGTCTTTGCTACCTGCTAGGTCTGATAAATCAATTAACTGGGCACCAGGGACATAACTAGGAGTGAACCTAGGACTGAGCCATAACTAACAATTTTAAGTACCCTGGAAAAGCATCATGAAATTCACCCTTCAGTCTGTGTAAAGACACTCCTCACAGATGTCTGTAGGAAGGCTGTTTTCCTACAGGTGGGTAGGATTGGTGAGGAGCTGGGAGGTTGGGTTATAGCACCCAGAGGAAACAAACTGCCATTGGGTAGCTTCGGATTTTAACTAATTATCTTGTTAACCAAGTGCTAGGTTCAGCTGTTTTTCTGTTGCTGAAGGATTGAAAATGCTACCACTGCCTCCTCTGAATTTTTCTTCCCTAAGACAAAATTCTGGTTGTCCCTCTCTTGTTATGCATCTAACCATAAACATTTTAAGCAGGTGAAACTTGTCCTAAAACTGCTAATTATCTCATCTTTTTTTCTATTCAGTGGGTCAGTGGCCTAAAGATCTCTACTCCCAATCACAATAAAATGTGACAGCATTTGTTTTTATTAAGGTACAAATGTTTCATCATAGCTTAGAGTATTTCCCTATAAAGTTCTAGAATTATTTTTAGAATTATTTTTATTGATGTTTTTTTTCACATTATCATAGTTTCCCACAGTATCCCTTCCCCTTCTTCTCCCAGAGAGTCTCATATAAAGCAAATAGTATTTCTAAAGGCAAAAGGGAAAAAAGGAAAAAATCAACACAATTCAAATATTGGAAAAAAAAACCCTCTGAAAACATGTTACACAGTATACAATCCATTGGAGTGGTGAAGGTGTCTTCCCATATTGCTTCTTTCAGGACATTCTTGATCTGTATAATTTTGCTCTATTCCTCTGTGTATATGATTGTGCTTCCAATTTCCATTGTTGTAGTCATGCTTACTCTTTTCTTGATTCTGCTGACTTCATTCTGTATCAGTTCATTTAAGTCTTTGCAAGTTTCTCAGTATTCATCACTTTCATCATTTCTTACAGGCTAATAATATTCCATTACATTCGTGCATTACAATTTGTTTAGCCATTCTCCAGCTAATGAGCACTTACTTTGTCTCTAATTCTTTCCCAGCACTAAGAGTGCTACCTTAAATATTTTGGCTTATATGGGGACTTTCTTCTTCTCAGTGGATTCCTTGGGGTATCAGGCTAGTAACGTAACAGTCTCCTGGATCAAAGGATATGGGCATTGTAATCACTTTATTTGTATCCTAGGAGTATTTGTATCCGAACAAATTAATAACACAACTAGCATTTATATAAAGCATCAAATCATCAAAAGCATCAAAGCTCTACCCATCCTCTCCACACACAAATAACATTAAGAATTCTTTATTCTATTGTCATTCCCATTTTATAGAAGAAGAAACCAAAACCACTTGTCTAAGATCCCACAGATCAGAAGTGTTGAGGGGCAGCTGGGTAGCTCAGTGGATTGAGAGTCAGGCCTAGAGATGGGAGGTCCTAGGTTCAAATCTGGCCTCAGCCACTTCCCAGCTGTGTGACCCTGGGCAAGTCACTTGACCCCCATTGCCCACCCTTACCAATCTTCCACCTATGAGACAATACACCGAAGTACAAGGGTTTAAAAAAAAAAAAAAGAAGTGTTGGAGTCCAAGTCTCTCTGGACTGCAGGCCCAGGATTTATTGCACTCTATAGATGATGCTACCTCACTTTTTAGCCAGGAACCCATAGCTTCTCAGATACCTCTCAGCCTGATCTTACTGGGGCTGTGTGATTGGAAGAATTTTCATGACTTCAGGACCTTCCCTCCACTATTTCCTTCCCTTTATTTGCTGCCCCCAGGCCTTCATTCACTAATTCTGCCATAGCCTTGGTCTGCTTTTTCTTTGGCATAGGGAACAACTTCCTGTGAGGAAAATCCCACAAGAGGAAGGGATCTGCTCTACAACTTACGGTCTGAGCGTCACCTGGTACACTAAAAGGAAAGATTAAAGGATTTTCCCCAGGTCATAGCTATGATGTCCAGAGGCTGGATTTGAACCCCTGACTCTGAGGTCAGTTGTCACTATACTGTGCCAAGCTGGCTCATAACTCTAGTGATATAACACCTAAATTACTAGAAATGTAATATTACACTTAACCAGAATGAATAAGTGCGTAGCATGACCAAAAGGCTGTTGGGTGTGGAGGAGAGACCATTGGCTGTGCAGTTAGGAAGACCTCGTTTGGAATCCTGCCTTTGATACTTAGAACTGTCATGACCATGAGCAAGCCAGTTTACTCATCTATATAAAAAGGAGCTTATAATAAAACTGGCTCTCCGGGTTAATGAGATAACGTATGTAAAGCCCTTTGTGAATCTTAGAATTGCTATATAAATGTGAGTCATTCAGAGTCTTACATAAAGTGTGCCAAATGTGTCCTCACCTGCCCCTCAGAGGAAGTATGCGATGCTACAGGATTTGTTGGCCAACAAATCATACCCTCCAGGCGTGCCCATGCCACTGTCATTGAGAGATGTTTGAGATTTTGTATTATACAAAATTAATTCATTTTTTGAAATCAATATCATAAATTCATAATTCTTCCCATTCTGTTGCCCACTAGAATGTAAGCTCCTTGAGGGCTGGAACAATTCCTTTTTTTTTCTTTATATGTCCAGTATCTAGCACAGGTCCTGGGATAGAGTAGTGTAGGTACTTAATACATGCTAGTTCAATCAGCAAAGCTTTTAAAAATGATCAATAACATTATTTCTGTTAAATTTATTGCCAAATTATCTGCACAGAGAAAATCTTCATGCATATGATTCCCAATTTTAGCATTTCCTAGTGGTCACATTAGCAAAGGTGTTGTTCATTAATTATCATCTACAGCAAAGATCAACTCTGCCATTAATGATCACTGTTCCTAACTATCATTGCCAACTGGATACAGTCCCAAAGTCATAGAGTAAATCCAATTAGACTAAAATGCATTGGGATCTTCTGTCTTCATTTCCCAATATATCCCTCCTCCCCTTCCCTGAGAGCCATCCCTAATAACAAAGAATTAAAAAGAGGGGGAAAATGTTTGGGTTCTAACTTTTACCTTCATGCATAATTTTACCTCTGTATAAAATTTTATATTTTTAAAATAGAAATTTGTTGCTATCTTTTGTTGTTTTTTTTAATATCACTAGAACATCTTTCAGGATTCCTTCCTCTGTCCTTCCAAAGAGCTATCTCAAATGTCAAATAACATTTTAAAGGGGGGAAAAAGACAGAAAGAAGAGAACAACTCAGCAAAATCTATAGATCCATCAAAAAAAAGTCTGAAAATATATGCAATGTTTTACTTCTGTGTTCTACCCTTTTACATAGAGGTGGAGTGTGGTGATTGTTTCATAACTCTTATTTGAAGCCAGGCTTTTTCTTTGTAATTTTGCAGCGTTCACTTCCATTTGGGGGAGGGGGAAGTTGTTCTTTCTGGTTTCATTGTTGTCATCTTACGGTCTGTAGTTTTCTTGATTCTTCTGACTTCATTTTGCATCAGTTTGTGGAAGTCTGTTCTTGCCTCTCTACATTTATTCTTTTTCATAGGACAGTAATATGCCATTTCACTCATTTATTTAGCCATCCTCAAATCGATGGACATTTATTTGTTTCCAGTTTTCCCTCTGATAAAAAATGCTGCTATAAATATTTTGTTGCGTAGCAGAGTTTTCTTCTCAATGGCCTGTTTAAGCTATAAGCCGAATCTCTGAGTCAGAGAGTATAGACAATTTAGCCACTTTATTTGCACAATTCCAAATTGCTTTTCCAAATGGTTATATCAATTCACAGCTCCACCAACAGTAGACTGATGGCTTTGCCAATTTGTAGTTGTTTTGAAATATGCTTCTCTCGTGATGATTTGAAGCATTTTTTCCTGTGATTAGTAATAGTCCGCAATTTTTCTTCTGATAACTTTTAGCTATTTAACTATTGGGAAATGGCTTTTGGTCACACACACACACACACACACACACACACACACACACACACGTGTCTGTGTTTGCTCTTTCTATATCCAGAACACCAAACCTTTTCTGAGAGATCTGATACAGTCATCAAGCCTTTATTAAGTTCTTATTATATACCAAGGAGGTAGGTGGCATCAGTGGATAGAGTGCCAGGAGTCAGAACGACTTATCTCTCTGAGTTCAAATCTGGCCTTAGACATTGTGTGACCCTGGGAAAGTCACTTAATCCTGTTTGCCTCAATTTCCTCATCTATAAAATGAGCAGGAGAAGGAACTGGCAAAACACTCCAGTATCTCAGCCAAGAAAACCCTAAATGGGGGTAATGAAGAGTCAGTTATGACTGAATATATACACGAGGCACTGGGGCACAGAGATAAAAGCAAATATGTTGTTGCCCTTGAGGAGATGATATTGTATTCAATTTTTAAAAAAATCTTCACCTTCATTTTGGGTTTTTCATTTTGGTATCAAAGATCCCTGAGTTATTTTCTTATATAACTAGACTGGGATCACTGAGACTTTCCTCGGGGTGTAGAAATTTAGAGGATACCGACTGTATTTAATACTCTAGAAGCACAAAAATACCTGAACTTAAGAACTAGTTAATAAGACTAATTAGCTAGAATAGGCAGGTAGTAGAGAAGGTGATAGTTCCTTCCCCTAGTCACCATGCACCAGGCAAGCTCCAACCCCACCCTACTTTTCACCAAGCTGCCGTTTGGAGGTAGGTTGTGTCCCCAGGTCCCTTTGCCTCCCCGTTGCCCAATTGGTTTGTTCTAAAAAGTTCATTCGTGGGGGATTTTTATATAAATTGACTGGGATGCAAAAAATGAGCCCTGCCAATAAAGGATCCTTTTCTAGCTTCATCATTTTATTTATTTTTTTGTTTATATTTTCTTTATCTGACCTTTTCCCATTCACAAAGGATTTCTTAAATGTCTGCTCTGTGCAAGGCATACAGACTATGTAGGAAAAAACCCTCTGGTCCAAGAGCATTCGTTTTAGTTGAAGAATTCCCTTATCCCACCCTCTTTTGCAACATTGCCTCTAATGTACCAGTTTTCACATTCCCTTTTGAAAGTACAGAGCCGGTGTCTAGAGGTGGTGGGTTATTATTTTTGTTAATCTGGACCAAATACATAGGCAAAGGCAAGAATTCCAATGAGGCTTAGTGGCAAGACATTTTGTGCTCTCTCTTTTCAATTGAGAAGACGAAATGGATAACTTATATTTTACTTATTACAATTGACTATCTCCTTTACAGCTGGAGAAAAATGAATGGCTTGCAATATCCATCAAAGGGAAAACATGGTGTGTTTTTTTAAAAAAAATGTGGTTAAGTACAATGCAGCACAAACGGAGCCGTGACAGTAACTAGCGTCTAATAGAAGATTACATTAATTTGTGCTTCAGAAAAGTGAGCATTTAAATCAGCTTCTCAATTCGGGGAATAGGTTTATGCCCTATGGAGGCAGGAAAGGGAATAAATAAAAACTCAGCTCCATCGAAGAATTAGCTTAACCTGGTGGATCATCTGGGGAAACTGATTAGAAGAAGAACATAAATAGTCTGGCTCTCCACTGGGGAGCCCAGCCCACAACTCCCATAGGAGGCAGTTTCATCCTTGCTCTAGCCTTCAGAAAAGGACACTGAGTAAACACGGGAAACTGTCACCAATGAGGAGCTCTGGGATCATCTGGGCTTGGGGTAGGGCAGCCAGAAGAGCTTGGTTGCACAGGACGGAGCAACTTCAGAAGTGCTTCAGTCAAGCTAAGGGAGTTGAGTGGGGGTGCTGGCACAATTGGTTAGAAATAAAAAAGAAACACAATCTTGTCCTCATACCTACAGTTGTAAGAAATGCCATGACAGAGTAAGACAGGGCACAGAACTGAGAGTTAAAAAGGGCTGGCCTTGAAGTGGTCTTTGTGCCTCAGTTTGTTCATCTGTAAAATGAGATGGTTGGACCCTGGCATCTAAGGCTTCCAACAGACCGAAATCTAGGATCTTATGGACGAGGGACTTTGCTAAGCTTTGGGAGGCAATGAAAAGTAATTATGGTTTGAAAAGAATTTATATACTGTAAAAAGGAAATTAAAAAAACCATCTAAAAATGTATATATTTCTATGGACAAGGGAAATGTATCAAAACTACATTTCCCTTGATCCAACATGGTCCAACTGGTTTCCGTTTCCGACGTCTTGACGCAGGGGAGCGCTTAAATCTCGTGGGTTAGGAGGGAGTGCTTTTTTTGCCAGTAAGCGCTCTCTTCTTTGGCGAGTAGGAACTTGGCTAGGAGGCAGTATGGTGGCGGCAGTTTTGAATGCTTACAAGCGCGTGGTCTAATGATTTTATCTATCAACATGGCTTTAATTAAAATACTAATTTATATTATTATACCAGCCTTAATTATTTTTCATATTAACAATACTACTAAGGGTTCCATTCATCCATCCATTCAATGAGCATCTATTAAGTATCCACTATGAAAAAGCCCCCCTAAGAAGGTAAAAAACTGTCTAGTAGAGATGTCTCTATTTTTGCTCTTCTTACTCTGTGCTTAACCACTTACAACCTGGCTTTGGACTTAATCGTTTCTCCAAACTTTCTCTCTCCAAAGTTACTAAAGATCTCTTAGATGCCGAATCCAATGCCCTTTTCTCCATCCTTATTCTCCTTGACCTCTCAGAGACCTTTGGCATTGTTGATCACTGTCTCTTCCGTGGTACTCTCTTCTATCTAGGTTTTTGGGATCCTCCTCCCTCTCCTGGTTCTCCTCCTGCCTACCTGACTGCTCTTTCCCTGTCTCTTTTGATGGATCCTCCTCCAGCTCATGCCCTCTAAGTGGAGGTGTTCTGTCCTGGACCCCCTTCTCTTCTCTGTACATACTACTTCGCTTGTGATCTCATGAGCTCCTATAGGTTCACTTACCATTTCTATGCTGATGATTCTTAAATTTACTTTGTTGTTCAGTTGGTTCAGTCATGTGCAACCCTTCATGATCCCATTTGGGGTTTTCTTGGCAGATACCGGAGGAGTTGGCCATTTGCTTCTCATTTTACAGATGAGGCACTGAGGCAAACAGGGTTAAGCGAATTGCCAGAGTCACACAGCTAAAAAGTGTCTCAGGCCAGGTTCGAACTCAAGAAGATGAGTTCAGCCCTGGCACTCTAGCCTTTATGACATCTAGCTACTCAGATCTACCTAGTGGGTTCCAAACTCTCTGCCGACTGCCAATCTCACATCTCTGACTGCATTTCAGGCATTTTGAACCGGATGTTCAGCAGACATCTTAAACTTAATACGTCCAAAAGAGAGTTCATCTTCCCCCTAAATTTTCCCCACCTCTTACTTCCTCTAGTACCATAAAGGGGAACATATCCTCCCAGGCTCTGTCTCATGCCCTCAGAGTTATCCTGCATTCCTCACTGTCTCACTCCCTGTACCTAAACTACTGCCAACACCTTTTGATTTTACATTTGCAACATCTCTTGGAAAAGCCTCCTTCTCTCCTCTGACACTGCCACCCCCTGTGGCAGGCCCTCATCACTTCACATCTGGATCATTGCAGTAGCCGCTGATGGGTCTGTGTGTCCCAAGTGTCTCCTCCACTCCAATCTGTCCTCCATTCACCCCTCCCCAACTCACTAAATTCCAGTGACTCCCTGACACTCCAGGAGCAAACACGAAATGCCCTGTCTGCCATTCAAAGCTCTTCATCGTCTCATCCTCTTTTACCTCTCCAGTCTTCTTATATCCAACTCCCCAAACATACTTCTTGACCCAGTGTTTGTTCCACCAACAAGATGCTCCACCTTTAGGTACTGGGCATTCTCTCTGGCTGTCTCTCATGCCCGGAATGCTCTTCCTCCTCCACTCTACCTCTGACTCCCCTGGTTTTCTTTAAGTCTCAATTAAAATCGCACTGTTTCCAAGAAGCCTTTCTTAATGGTAGGGCCTTTCCTCTCTTACTTCTTTCTCATTTATCCAATATAAAGCTTCTTTGTGCACGTTTGTTTGTTGTCTCCCTTATTTGATTATGAGCCCCTTGAGGGCAGGGAACTATCTTTTGCCTCTTTTTGTATCCTCGATGCCCAGCACGTAGTGAGGCGATGTGCAAGATGCTTAATATACAAGGACAAAATGGAAAAAAATAGTTCTTGCCCTACAATGAACTTGTAGAAGTTCCCTTCTACATGTTAAAAACAGACAGAAATAAAATGTTAATCAGCCACGACACTTGTCTGTCTAAGAAGGAAGGAGAGAGCAATGACAGCTGGGAAGCTTGGGCAAGGCTTCATGTAGGAAAAGGTCAATGAGCTGAACCCTGAAGGGAGCTCAACATTCCAAGAGGCAGATGAGGATGGAGGGCATTACAGGCCCTCTTCATGTCTCTGATACTTCAGAATCCCTCTATTTGACTTATCAATTTTACAAGAAATGAATAGGAAACTCACCCTCTGAGTGATCTTAGACCATGAGCCCAAGGTAGGTCCTGGAAATTCCTTCTTCTAAGGTGATAAAAAAAATCACATTAGAAAATTCAGGATCCTTTGATATCAGCCATTCCCCCCCCCCCATTAATGAGCATTCCAATGAGCTACAGGAGCTGTGCCCATGTATCCTTGAATGGACTAGCCAGTCAAGCTGGAGGGCAAGTTGGTGGGTAGGTGGTGTCAGAAAGTACTAAATAATTTATTATTTGTAAAAAAGACTTATTCAGGGTTGCAGTAGAACATAGGTGATAGAGAACCAGCAATAGGACCATAAAGGCTTATATACAAATCCACCTTTGGCACATCCTGGCTGTGTGACCTTGGGTAAATCACATAACTCCTTAGTGCCAGACAAATCTCTAAGATTATGAGTAGAGACTGGTGAATAATTGTTTCCTTTTTGGGAGATTCTTAAACTAACCAAATTCTAGGTTTGACAAAAACAAATTTTTAAAAGACCCAAACCAGTTGTGTTTAACAGGAGTTTTTACTTTTCAATAGTGAAGCTCCAATAAAATTTCAAGTCCCCATTCATCTCTAAAATGAAAATGATAGCCTTGATGGTCTGTCTCTAGGGTCCCTTCCAGCTCCAGGCCAATATGTTCCTTTGCCAGATTCTGGATGACCACTTTTCAGGAAGATTGGAGAGGAACTCCAGGTATTCAGGTCTATTAGACTAGAGGATCTCAAAGAACTCTGTTGAGTGGCTTTGAATGAATCTCAGTTTGTGGTCCCAGGATCTAGACTCCAAAATCATGCCATGAGAGCCTACCCCATGTCACTGCAAAATCCATGTCATGGATTTTTTTAGGTATTCATAGAAGCATAGATAGACAATTGGCAGGGACCTCAGAGACTGTCTACTTTGATCTGTAGCAGAACCACAATCCCCTCTTCAAACAACCCAGCTAGTGGTCATCTGACTTTTTCTCCACTGAAGGGGAACACATCATCTTTCAAGGCAGCTCAATCCACTTTAGAGTAGACCTAATGTTTAGGAAGATATACTTAAACCTAAGTCCATCCTGTTCCTCCTTAAAGTGCCTGACACATTGTAGGCACTTAAATGCTGATTGGTTGACTGATTGACTTCTATCTGAGATTATCTCTACTTTATCATATACATGTATAATGTGCATCTGTATCTTCTGTTTCACATAATTTATTTGTATGTTGTCCCTTCCATTAGACTGTAAACTCTCTGAAGGCATGAACTGTTTATTCCTTTCTTTGTAGATTCAGGCTTGGCATAGTACCTGGCATATCGTAGGTGCTTAATTGATCCTTGACTTTAATAGACTCTTTGCAACTTCTGCCCATTACTGCTAACTTTGCTTTCTGGGGCGAAGAAGAGCAAATTGAATTCTTTCTCCAAGTGAAGCCCTTCAGATCTTTGGAGACCTTTGCCCTCCAACAATACAAGGACCTAGGATTTTGTCATCTACTCACTACATACATCAAGACCCTTCTTTAGGTTTAGAAGATGGTCTTCCAAGGTAGTTGGAATGAAAAATTGCCTGTAGCCGTCCTGACTGAGCATCTTCAGACTTAGCTAGGTTGGCCCTTGGACCCAAAACAAATGGCTCATCACAGGGCATCTACCCATCTTGATAGGACTTGCCCATGCTCATGTAGCCTTCAAAAACCTAGGGCCAGCTCCACACCATGAAGGCACTGATGGAAGATTGGAGCAGAGGGTCTTCTGTTCACTGATGAAATTAATTGAATGGTTTCTGCTACAGAGTCTGTCTATGTTTTCAGTAGTGAGAAAACCCAACTTCTGTTTAATTGGGTCAAAGTCAGTTTGCTTCAGAATGTCAGTGCTAAATATTTTGGAAAACAGACATTGGCTTATTAGAGCAGTATCTGAAAAAAGTTTTCTCTGAGTAGTATCTTTTATTTCCCTATCAGGTATGTAGCAGCCAGCTACAGCCTCTCTTTTATCTTCCTTAGAATAGTAGTTCTTAACCTGGGAGCCAACAATGGGTCTATAGATAAATTTCAGGGCAATATGTAAGCTTGGATGGGGAAGAGGACCTTCAATTTGCACTCTCCTCTAACTGAAATTTAGCAATTCCTCCCATTATGAATCTAGGCAAAAAGCATCCTGAGAAGCATGCATAGGCTTCATCAGACTGCCAAAGGGATCCATAACAGAAAGAATGGAAAGGAACCCTGACTTCAGTTGATAATGATAAAGACATCATGATATAGTGGAGAAAGAAGGTCTCAAAACCAGGAAGATTCATTCAAAGGCATTCAAGTCTGCCTTTGGTCTACACTGGAAGTGTGATCCTGGGCAAACCTTAAAGTGCTTTTATTAGCTAAATCATGAAGACAATTAATTGCAGTGGCAACTAGGTAACATAGTGGATAGAGATCTGGGCCAGGAGTCAGAAAAATCTGAGTTCAAATTCAGCCTCATATATTTACTAGTTGTGTGACTCTTGGTAAGTCATTTAATCCCCTGCCTCAGTTTCTTCAACTGTAAAATGAGCTGGAGAAAGAAATGGGAAACTATTCCAGTATCTCCGCCAAGCAAAGCCCATATAGGGTAACAAAAAGTCACACAGTACTGAACCAACTGAAATACAACAATGACAAATTAATTGCAGAGAAGATACCAACCTAAGCTTATAGAAGGCATCTCCTGGACCAAGAAGTCACAGGTCCAGTCCCGGGGCCTGAGCATACTCAGAAAGTCCAGAGGCCTGCCTTCCCAGGGGAAGATAAAGGGAGCTTTGTACCCATCCTGAAATGTCTTCCCTGTAAGATTTACTGCTGTAATTGCAAAAGAGTAAATGATTTTTTTTCTTTTCCCCTGGCAGCAAAAACAGTCTTTAAAAGAAACTAGGTATTGTTTTTTTTCTTTCCCTTGTAAAGTATAGATACCCCCAAAATTACATGGTGTCAACCAGAATGCCAAAGCTAGGAGGGGGGAGAATGATGCTCTGCCTTTTCAGTCTTATTAAGAAAATTACATAGTTAATTCTTTGTGCCTTTTTGTCTCTGTCCGATGAACTTTGCTATCAGAACAACAATCATCTGAGAGATATGTGTGGAAAACAGGTCCTTCCTGGGTCTCCCAGGACAAATGCCATGAACAAGATAAAAAATCTCTTTTTTTGGTGGATGTTCAGATATGTTACAAATAACATTGAAAAATAATAAGTATTTTTCAGTTATTAGGGAAAAAATCCGGTCTTAGGAAATATATTGAATTCATATACTAATCAACAAAGACGACTAGTTCCTGGTCAGTGAATTTTTGTATATTACCAATTCAGTCATTCAGTGAGCATTTATTAAGCCCCTCCTATATGCCTTGCACTATGTTACATGCTAGGACACAAGGACTTGCACTCATAAGACCTATGTTCTTATGGAATAAGAAACAACATGGAAGCAATACTGTCAAGGTGTGAGAAAGATTGAATTATCATGTACGCAATGAAGAAAGACTCATATTTCTTCTTTTAAAGTTAATTTGTTTATTTACTGAATTAATTCAATTTAACAATAATTTATTATATAGGTAGCCTGCTACATTGAAGTTGCTATGGGGGCAGCTAGGTAGCGCAGTGGATTGAGCTCCATTCCTGGAGTCATGAGGACCTGGATTCAAATCTGGCCTCAGATATTACCCAGCTGTGTGACTCTGAACAAATCACCCCAGTTGTCTAGTCCTTACTGCTCCTCTGTCTTAGAATTGATACAAAGACAGAAGGTAAGGGTTAAAAAAAAGGAAATTGCTATGTAAGATCTTATGGATACCAAACAAAGTAAAACAATTATCTGCCTTTAAAGAGCTCAGATTTTTCCTAGAGAATTCATATATCAAGTACTATAAAGTTAGGTTTTGATTAGTTCAAATCCTATGAAATGGTACCATTATTCAATTTTCCCTTGCCTATTTACAATAAACTAGGACCAATGATCTCATTTTACATATATTTGATTAGTGTAATTTCAAGTGAAACAACCACTTCACAGGATTCATTATTTGTACTATGGGATGTAAATTTATGAGATAATTTGAGGAGGGAGATGGCAATAACAAATGAGGGTATGACCATCAAGAGAAGTGTTGAAAGAGGATAAGTTTTCTAAAACCCAAAGATAAAGATGAAGTGCATTCTGGGCATGAAGAAAATCTGTAGGATGGCATGAGATGATAGATGGAATGATAAATTTGGGGGCACATAAGGAGACCATTTTGTCTGTAATGTTGAATATGTGAAAATGATTTCCATAAAATAAATCTAGAAGGATAGGTTTCACTATGGAGGGCTTTACACATCAGATTAAGGAGTTTTTATTTTATCTTTGTGTCAATAGGGAGCCACTGAAAATTGTAGAGCAGAAAAGTAAGAAGATCATATTCATGAGTTAATTATTTTAGAAGTTATATGGAGGATGGATGGAAAAAGAAAGAAACTGGAAACAAGGAGATTAAAATGGAAGCTATTACAGCATTTTAGGTGAGAGGTCATAATCTAAAGTGATGGCTGTGTGAGTAGAAAGAAGAGAAAAATTGTGAGAGATGTGAAGGAAAGACAAGATATAATACTAGTTAGACATGGGAGTAAGGGGCAGTGAGGAGTTGAGAGTGATTTTGAGAGTAAGAACATCTGTTGGTTTCAGCAGAAATAGACATGTCTGGAGGAAGGTTAGGTTTACTGGGTCCATTCTAACCATTCTATTAGGGTTAGGGTTAGTGGGTCCACTCTAACCTCTGAAATCTATTCAGTTCTAGAGGAGCACAATTTAGTTAAGGGAATAAGGCTTACAGTGACAAATGCAAAGAACATTGAACACAGAGTTACTGTGTTCACAGTACACTGAACACAGAGAACCTCCCTCCCATTTGACTTTTGGCTTACACCTTAACTAGCCATATAACTCTAAGTACAATCACAATTTTTCTGAGGCACAGTTGTTGCATGTTTAAAGAATGTATAATAATTCTTTCATTACCTCCCTTAAGGAGTTGTTGTGGCAAGAAAAATGCTTTGTAAACCTAAAAAGGGCTATTTTAATGTGTTATTAGTAATATTATTATCATAGTCTACAAGAATTTCAGGTATAATCAGGATGTTTCACAATGACCTCAAACTTTTGTTGTAATGATGATTTTCAGAAATATCTAAAAATGAAGAAACATTTTCAGTGTAGAAAGCATTGCTTCTGTTATTTTAAATGAATTATTTCCAGCTTAAAATATCTATGATTCTTTTAATCTGTCGAATTCCTCAGAATCTCTGGGACCTGGGTACAATGCGTCTGAAGTTTTATGGAGTAACCTCTAGATGGCGCCCCTTTTCATCAGATGTCATAAATCAGTTGGTGCTTTTTTAGGTCAATGATTAATAAGAGATGTAGAACAATGAGAACAATTTCTCACAAATTGTTGGAAGTTAAATTATTCATAAGGCACAAAAATTATGCTAAATGGGACTATGTATTATGGGGCAAACTTTAAAGCAAATAATAACCTATGTACTTTTAATGTGCTTCCTAGTTCTTAAACATATCTACTTCTAATTGGTATTATTTTAAATGCAATCTTATTAACTTCAATCCAGATTTAATGATCCTCTTTAACTCCTTTTCTCAGCTCTGGAGTCTCAGGAACTATTTTATACAGGCTTGATGCGGTCAGACATTACTTGTGACTTTAAATGTTCTTTCCAAATTGAGGAGAGGTAAAATGACTTACCCAGGGTAACAAAGCCAGGATGTGTCAGAGGTAAGACTTGAATCCAGGTCTTCCTGATTTCAAAGCCATCCATCTATTTATGATAACATTTTGTATAAGAAATTACATATATAAAAATTACAAAGAAATGTGCAAAGACATATTAAAGGATGTAGCCAGAAGAAAGGAGGACCAGATCAACAATATTCATGTCTACTCCCTTGCTGAGCATCCTAATGGAAGAACAAGATTTCCTAAGCACGAAATAAAATGCTTTCTGTTGTGAATACCATGCAGTGTAAGAAAATCTAGCTCTGAATGATTTTCCTTAATCTATTTCATATACCTAAGACTCATTCTTGGATCAGATGTCCATTCCCAATCCAGGACAATGAATGAATCTGGACCAAGGTAGACACAGTTTTCTGGAATTACCTACAAGTGTGTGTGGCTGTGTCTAGTGGTTTCCTACTTGAAGAAGGGAAGATGGACTTGAACTATGGCAAAACATTCTGACCCTAAGACAGCCTAGAATTCTAGGCTGCTGGATCCTCAGAGTAGAAGAGAACAAACATAAACAGCAGATATGGACTTACAAAAAGAATGCTTTTATGTTCTACCTTTGTTTGCAAGACTTTGGACATTTTAGAATAGTTATCAGAAGCTGCTTACTTTAATGTGATGCTTTCAAGATGATGTTAGGGGGAAAAAAAGCAACTGTGGCTGATATAAAGAGATTCCTATAAAAATAGAAATTAAGTCTCAACAAAGTCAAGTTGTACTATATCACATGTATTACAAAGTGCTAGGATCTAGGATTTTTTTCTTTTTAAGCCATGATAACTTAGCCATTTTTAGTTTAATTGTATGTCCTAGAATTTTCTGTCAAATAGAATGCAGAACCCCATTCTACTCTGCATCTGGATAAATGCAAACAATATAACAATATATCGCTCTAACCCAGAGGAAAGAAAAACCTTCTTTCTTCCATTATCCCTTTTACTTGGTTTCTCTCTAGCACTGAGATTTAGAGGATGACCATAAGGCATGTATCAAAGGGTGTGTCCAATCATAGCCATTCATCTTTCTAAAAACTGAAATGCTTTATTATACATTTTACATGACACATCATTGTAGCCAATTAAAGTTGTTTCCATTTAAATGAATTTAGAAATTTTAAGTATCATTGAACATTTTCAGTCACTCCATCTAAGTTCTTGCCAGAATTCTTTGTCTATACATTCTCATCTGGGCAGTGAGGTAGTACAATGGATAAAATTCTAATCCTAGAATCAGGAAAATCCACATGAAAATCCATCCTCAGACTCTTACTTGCTCTGTGACTGTGCACTTAACCTTGTTTGCTACCATTTCCTCATCTGTAAAATGAGCTGGAGGAAAAAAGGCAAACTTCTCCAGGATCTTTGAACAGAAAACCCCAAATGGAGTACAACTGCAATGACTGAACAATAGCATTCTTACTTGCTTTTCTTCTGATGCTGTACATACACGTTTTCTTTGGCAGGGTTGACCATACTCAAGAATGTTCAAAGACTCCCTATTGCCCTCTAAAATAAAATATAAACTCCTCAGTTTGATATTTAAACCCATTTACAATCTGGCACCAGGCTTTTTATTTTCCTTATGTGTTATAGGGTCCAATTAAACTGTCCTGTTTGCTATTCCCCAAACTCAGTTTTCTAGCTCTTGCCTTTGCACAGGCCATTCATGTGGCTCTAGTGCTTTCCTTCCTTATCTTTGTGTCCTTCATTCCTGAGCTTCTTGTAAGCACAACTCATATGCCAGCTCTGATAAGAAGGCCTTCCCAGACCCCTTCATTGCTGTGCTCTTCCTCCTGTCCTTCTCCAATGATCCTGTATATACTTTCATAGCTTCCCCTTCCCAAATTAGATCGTGAACTTTTTGTGAGTGGGAATCCACTTGTGTAGGAGAGTGGTTGGCACATGGTAAGTACTCAATACAATGTTTTTCTTTCATTTGTTCATCCTGTGTATATATGTTGGATCCTGCTCCCCAACCCAGTAGAAGTCTTTGAAGAAAGGGATCTTGTATTTGTTTTGTTTGTCTTGTATTCTCAGTACCTGGAACAGTACTTTGTGTATAATATCACTTAAATGCTTCTTGGATTTGGTTAGATTGCCACTCCATGGCCCAGAAAGTTGAGTTTTAATTAGCAGCATGAAGAGCCTTCTAGTACAGGCTTTTTAGGAGAAAGCCTCACAAAAATGTAGGATTGGAGAGGTAGGGGGCTTGGCCAGTAAGACAGGTGGAAAATGGCAGCTGTATCTAATCTTCCCTTAATGGGGACTCTGAGAAGTGTGATCTGAGGTTTCTCTTTGTTTGTTTCCCTTACAGCATCATCTACAGCTGCAGTAGGTTTCTCTAGCACCTTTCTATGAGTAAGTGATGTATCTCTCTGCCATTGGATTGAGAGGAAAGTAGCTACCTGGGAGCAGACACTAGCACACTCGTGGGGATGGCAGTCATGGAAAAAAGGTACTACAAGTTTTTAATGCCTGATTCAAGTTTCCATTGTTGTCCTATTCTGCTTTGGTTTGGAATTTACAGACATTTGGTTTGTTCATATAAAAGACATACTGATGAAAGTTTGGGGTATGTGGATTTGAATAGACATTTATGTCAATAGTCCAAAGGGCCCATAGGTAGTTGAGTGGGTGGCCATCAGGCAGTACTACTATGATGAGAGAGAAAGCAGAGCTAGTAAAAATGAGAAGAAAGTAAGCAAAGGAGAAGGGAAATGAGCAAACTATACTGATGTTAAAGCTAAAGTATTAAGAAAACACAATAAATAGGATCAGAAGACAAACTGAAGTCTAGAACAAAGATGGTCATTTGGTTTTGGCGAGACAGAAAGCAAAAACAAATATGACGATTACAAAGAGAGGTGGGAAGAATTATCTGAGATGATGCATAGTGAAGAAAGCAAAAATAGTTTAGACTCTGACAAATACATAAATCATATATATGTAGATATATGTATGAAATATATGCTTCATTGCAATAATATGGGAACGTTATAAAATAAAAATGTGATGGGTCAAAAAGAGAGCTGGAATGAAGGAAAAATGGGCAGGAATAGTCATACAATTAAGTGGGACTTCTGCTGAAATAGGTAAAACCTTCTTTTTTGTTTTATTCACCTTAATTCCATTTCTTTCACCTATCCCTGTCCTCCTAAGTATGGCAATTGAGAAACCAGGTAGAATACCAGGAAGTTTCCTATAGGGTATTTGTGGTGTAAAAGGAGTGTCTATTCCCATTTTAAAGAACAAGAAACTGAAGCCCAGAGGCATAAAATGAGTTGCTGACTGTTCCATAGCTGGTAATTTCTAAAGGTGGGATTTAAACTCAAGTCTTGCTTGACTCACAATATTCTAGCTCTGCACTAGAACATGCTTCCTTTCTGAATGTTCTCTCATGTGGTTGGTGGAACACTGTTTTAAGACAAATCATTAAGCAAGCATGGTTTCTGGCATTAAAATTTTAAGTAGATATTGCTCTTTTAAGGAATATTCTCTTTGTGATGTCATGTGATTGTTCAGAATGCTCTCAGAAATACAAGAAATTTTTGTGACTCTAAGGGCAATGGAGAGATCCATGTTAAAAATCCTATTTATGAAGTACCTACTACATGATAGGAGCTGTCTGAGGTGCTAGGGAAAAAAGGCCAACAATTAAACAGTTCTTACCTTCAAGGCACTTATATTCGTGTGGAAAGAAACAAGTAACTGAATACAAAGTAATTTTGAGGAGTGATCAGAACTGGGGGAATGAAGAAAAGCTTCCTATATAAGGTGGCACTAGCACTCTATAATAAGGGAATTATAGAATTCTACAATTTAAAGGTTCAAAAAAGAGCATGCTACAGATGGAGGGTCTCTCATGAAAAGACATGGGATGAGAGAGTAGATTGTTGTATGTGCAGGATGGGCTGTAAGAAGGATCCATATTGGCAATGAAGACTTGCATGTAAGAAAATATAAAAAGGACAGTATCCAGGAGATGTAGGATCTGTAAAGGAGCTGGGCTAGCCATGTAGCAAGGGTGAGGGATAATGGATAGTTCAAAGGTTGCACTAATCCTCATGGAGCGTTGAAATACATAGAGGAAGGCCTCCAGCTCTTAAAGTAATTTTTCTATTGAGGATTGTTGGGGGGATGTGGACAAAAATTACACAAGATGAAAAAGTGGATGGGCTGTGACCTGTATAGGGAGGAAGGAGTGTTCACATGGATAAGAATGTGAGTACATGGAAGGGGCAGGAAAAGAGGGAAAGGAAGGAAATAGAATAGGAGGGAAGGCAAAGCAAGAAGAGGGAAGGGAGACTAGGGGAAGGAAAAGAATAGAAGGGATAAATCTATCAACTTAGTTCCTTATTTCCCAGAGATACATTTGTTAAAAGGCCTGAAAATAAAATACCATGATAACATCTTTCTGATCATTGAGGTAAAATTATGTGACTAAGTGAAATCTAAATACTAAAGTAGTTCTCATGGGAGCTGTCCACAAAGCACAGACCTGAATGATTCATTGCGTATTCTCTTTTACCTGCCTAGCCACATAACAGCATAGTCAGAATGAGAAGGAAAAAAAGCAGAAAACTTGGGAAGAGAGAAAAGAATCAAGGGGTCCTGAATGTCTGCTAAGAACATTATTCATCCCTGATTAAATAAGCCTTTTAAAGATTTTCAGTTGAGGTCTACGTTTTGCCCCAGCAAGGCTATCAGAATCCTCATGAAAATGAACCATATCTCCCCAAATACCTTGAATACTCATGGTTTGAACAATGGTGTTTGCTCATTTGTTGTCATTTTTATTCATTTTCTCTCAAGGCACAGTCAGTTATTAAGTGACTATTACTACTAGGCATCAATTCAAGTGATGTGGTTACAAAGTCAAAACTTGCTCTCAAGCTTCCATTCTATGGAGTAGATACAATAGATATAAAGATAAGGATATACCAAACCAACATAGAAAATAAATATAAGGCAGTTTGGGAGCAGGGGAAGCAATAAGGCTTGGGGAAGGGAATAATTACAATAATAACATTACTCTGAATCAGAACATTTCCTATTAGATGAGGATAAATCAATGGTGAGAAATAAAAACCCTCCTAATTGATGAGGTTTCAATAGGATTCATTAAGAGCAGCACCAGGTCCAGAATAAGAGGTAACTCTTTGGCTGGACCCCAATCAGACTGAACGCAAGGGCAGTATATTCTGAATTCCTTAAATTTTAGGAAAGATGCCAATCAGCTGGCCCATGTCTAGAAGAGGCTGGCCAGGAGTATGAGAGTCCTGGAGACCCTCATGACACTATCTCAGACACCATCTCAAACTCAGTAGAGGGGTGAGGGGAAGGGTACAATGAGCCACCCTGGAAGAAACACCAGATTTGTAATCAGAGGACCCTTGTTTGAAACCTGGCTCTGCCTTTTCCTATCTTTATTACCTGGGGACTCTTTTATTCTCAGCTTTCTCATCTTCAATATGAGAGGGCAGAATGAGATGTCTTCAAATTTCCCTTTACGGCTTGAAATCTATGATCCTAAGAACCATATTTGCCAAACAGAAGAAAATATGTGGAGAGCTCATGCTAGCTGCCTTCAGGTATTTGAAGCAGTATCAAGTGGAAGAAGTACTAGGCTTGTCCTTCTTGGCCATAAAGAGTGGAAAATGTTGAGAGGCTTATTTAAGGTTGATGTCAAGAAGCTTCCTAGCGATTACAGTTACCCCAAAGTGGAATGGGAGGATTGAATTATATAGAAGAAGCAGGGGGACCCATTTGGGGCACCCTCTGGTAGGAGGAATTTCTGACCAGTTGTGAGTGGGATTGGATGACCATTGTTTTTTCTTCCAATTCTTAAATTCTATGATTATTGATTATGTCAAAGCTTCTTCAAGAGAGACAAAAGTAGAATCTAGAAGTAGTCCTTAGAAAATCCAAGTTCGAGCTAGAGTATATCTTACTCATCCTCTTGGACACCCAGAGCAATTTTGTTTGGAAGGAATAAGGTCAAAATGAACATTAGAGAAAAGGGCAGGATGAAGTTAGTGGAATAAAGGTGGGCTGCACCCTTTGGTATTTTGGGTTGAAGAAGGGTGGGGCTTTGTCTTGGCATGGGCACTTTGGACCCATTTTAGGTATCAAATCATGGAATGCTAGAGTGGGAAGGGACCCCTTAGAAATCATCTCATCCAGCCCTCTTATTTGATGGATGTGGAAATGAGGAGCAGAGAAGGAAATTGATCCATCCCAGATCACAGAGTAAGTGACAACCAAGACTCAAATGCAGATCTGAGTCCAAGTTGAGTCATTTTCCCCTACACCAGTCTGCTTCTTGAGAGATCCAGCTATTCACTCTTGTTTGTATTTTTTTGTTTTGATAGCACTCGGTGGCAAATATCAGAGGCCTCCATGTCTGGAGCGACTTTAAGACTCACTCCTCTCACCATACTCTCTCTTGTCCTTTAGCAAGTGAGGTATAGGGCAGTTTGCTCAACCCTTAAAAGAATCATAGATTTGGAGAAAAAAGAGATTTTAGAGGCCATTGAGACCATCCGCCTCATTTTATAGATGAAGAACAAGGGCAAAGAACAGTTAAATTACTTATCCAGGCTTACATAGCCATTAATTGTCTGAAGTAGGATTCGAACTCAGGTCTTTCCTGAGTTCAAATCCAGCAATCCTATTCACTATACCAGAAGTGTCAAACACATCCATGAACCCAGATTAAAATATAATTGGGAGGGGGCAGCTGGGTAGCTCATTGGATTGAGAGCCAGGCCTAGAGATGGGAAGTCCTAGGTTCAAATCCGGCCTCAGACACTTCCCAGATGTGTGACCCTGGGCAAGTCACTTGACCCTCTTGCCCACCCTTACCACTCTTTACACAGAAGTTAAGGGCTTAAAAAAATAAAAATATATATAATTGGGAAATATTTAACAAAATACATAAAAGTACAGTGATCTTATATTTTAAAATTAAGTCAAAATGTGGTCCATAGGCATCCTTATTTATAGATTATTATTATTATTATTCCTGTTGACTCCTTAGGAGCATAGGGCCGCAACCATCTCACACCAACGGACTCTGTTCTGGGCAACTTCCCCCAGCTGGGCCCATGTCATTCCGACCGTTTTTGTTTCATTTTCAGCAGATCTTCGCCAGGTCTGTTTTGGTCTTCCAACTTTCCTCCTCCCTGAAGGGTTCCAGCTCATATTTATAGATTAGTGACCCCCATTTCTATTTGAGTTTGACACTACTGGTACATGACCTTACCTCAATGCTTCAATTCATAGCTTGAACTGTCCCACTTTTTCCTGAGGGAACATTCAACCTAAATATTGCTTCCATCTCAAAATGCTTTTCTTTTGGGTCCAAACCTGTGAAATTAGATCTGTAACTTTAAAATCAGAAATTTCTCATAAATAAAAGAAAAATCTGCCTACTCTTTGTCCTCATTAGAATGTACAGGCTCTATTGCCCAGAAAGCATGCTAGTCTTAATTTTACAACTGACTAGATCCTGAAACAAGTTGCTTGCGGTTCTTTCTGCACTTCCCAGGTTTCTTCATCTGTAAAATAAGGAGGGGAGCAGATTCAACAGTCTCTCTAGTCCTTCCCAGTTCTCACATCTGAAACCAGTTGTATTTCCCAGAGAGCTTGCACTACTCAGCTAGTCTTTTAAGTAATTTGCCAAAAATCTGGTAAAAGGCATTGAAGAGCACATCTAATGATCATTTTATCTTTCTGAGGCTGTGGCACAGATTGGATCTTAGTGACCTGTAGGAACACAGGGCACACAAGTGCACATGTGCACACACACACACACACACACACACACACACACACACACACACACACACAAAGGGAAAATATTTCTTGCCAAGTCAACAAATACCTCCAGGGGTTGACAAAAGTCCAGAATGCAGTGGCAGCCCAGACAGCCACACCAGTTGAATCCTAAGGGTGTATTTTAACATTGTGAAGATCATTCCTATTATGTGGCAGGAAGATAAATAGCCCTCAATGAACCACAACACAGGAAAAGGAAGAATAATGTCTCTTCACCTTGGGAGAGTTTGAAAGGTTCATCTAGCCGTCTGCCAGGGCTCAGATTCTGTTGCCCATGGGGTTCCCCCCTAGAGGTGACTTAAACTTGGATGCTTCCCTTACAAAATGATGAAATTGAGTGGTGATTGCAGGGAATAATTGGGGGGGGGGGTTCTTCGCAGTCTTGAATAGATAAGCCACAGCTGAAGAGTATGCTGAAAAGCTGCCTGCTTTGTACCCATGTTTGTGGTTCTTGGTTGTCGTGCTTCAGTTTTCAGTTGTGTCCAACTCTTCATGACCTCATGGACCAGAGCACACTAATTCTTGGCATCATGCAAATTACCTTTCAAATGGGACTCTGAAAGACAAGAATCCAAAGAGATAAGGCCATAGTCATACACCTTTTAGCACCTGTCCCTGAGTGGTCAGACATGACTGAGGAGCACCACTGGGAGCCCACACTTACTGGATTTCTCAGTCCTGGATTTGGTTGAAATTTCACCCTGTACAATCAATGGGTGTTCTGACAACTCATCCTCTAAACACATTGTGGAGGCCAGACTCTTCAGTGTGTGTAATCTCAGTGGAGCTCGACCTGGACTAGCTTCCCTAGCAGAATTATTCCACAGGCAGACCCACAGAAGCTAAATAACAGTGTCATTTGGGGTGTTGGGGGTTTTGGGGGGGACTAACTTTTTTAAGCTCATCAAGTCTCAGAGAAGATTTCAACAAACCATGGAGTGGCAAAATCAATGAAATGACAGATAAACTCTTTGACGTGCCAATTCTCATTATAGGAGAAGGGGCAGAGGAAGCAAGTAAATGTTTGTGGAATCCAGATCATAAGGAAGATTTTGGAGTTCACAGTTCATTGATCTGTGATTTTAAGGAGATAATAAAACCTTTAAAAGATTTAAGCTCATATGGACAAGCTCTATATATTGAGTGACTAGATGTAGCCTACCTAGAGAGAATAGTGAATGGCAGATAACCTTGGGGGAGGATCTACCATTTTGTATCATTATATATTATATATTACTTTTATATATACTACCATATATTATATTACATATATTATATACCATATATATGTGTATATATATACCATTTATATAAGGTTTGCAAAGCATTTCATAATACTATATTATTTGATCCTCAAGACAACCCTTCACATTAGGTGCTATTTATTATCTTCCTTTTACCTATGAGAAAACTAAGGCAGAGGACGATTAAGTGACTTGTCTAAGGTCCCTTGGGTTTTAAGGGTCTAATTTGGGTATGGGTACTGAATTCTCGATCAGAAGACCTTCACTGAAGATTATACCATGACCTTTACTATCCACGTGACCTTGAAGAAGACAATTTGGGCTCCAGCTCTTTTCATCTCATAAAATGGGAAATAATAATACTCGTGCCAACTGCCTCATGGTGACTTTCAGAGGTTCAAGTGATTTGTGTGCGTGTGTGTATGTGTGTGTGTGTGTGTGTCCTCATCTGCAAAATGCGGACAATCAGACTTATCCTATCACCTTCCCATCATTATTGTGAGAATGTTTTAAAGTACCATAGAAATGTCAACTCCCAGTACCATGAGAAGCTCTTGGAAGCTCTAAATCATGAATTGGCAGGCATTATTATTATATTGCTCTCTCTTAAACACTGAGTGGTGTTTAAGGAATAATAACTCCAAATTGCTTTGAGCAATCCCTTAGAAAAAATGGTTTGATGGAACATTCAACCTCTAGTCTATATGCATGTGACATGACCTTGGGCTTCTTTGGGAATGTAGCCCCTGGCACAGTGCTCCATGCCTAGAATAAGACCAGTGAAACTGTGGGTTGTGTTCACCTGATCCTTGTTTAGCTGAGACCCAGTTTGTATATTTTCCCTTTGGAGAAGGAAAAAGATGAGCCACTTGATTGCCCCAATTCATCTCCTTCTCACTACTTCCAGTCTTCCTGGGCTTAAGTTTCTTGGTCATCAATTAGGTAGGGATTTGGGGGTCCCCATAATGGACTCTTTAGGAGCAAATTAGGCAGCAGGTACCAATCTTCATAGGAAGAAGGGGTTTCCTTATTGGGAGTTCCTAGACCAATATGAAATCCCAGATATGGTCTAAAACCCAAATAGTTAAGAGTTCCAGTTACAACTCGGTGCTGAAGGATCTCCCGAGACCACAGACAGCTTACACTCGGTATTGTCACGTGGAGTCATTCCTTTAAAAGTGAGTCCTTGGGTTCCGGGTTAAGATGGCGGCAGAGTAAGAAGCAGCTCTTAACCTCTCCTGACCGAAACACACAAAACTTCTCAAGGGGACATAAAAACAAGTCCAGACGAACGGAGGAACCCCACAACAGGGCACAGCGTGGAAGGTACGTGGAATCAGGGCATTTCCATGCTATAAAGGGGTGAAACAGCTCTCACTAAATCGCGAGCTGAGCAACCACTCCACCCCCAGCCCCTCCACACACAACACCTATAGCTCCGAAGCCAGCTAAAAAGAAATAGAGCAAGTTTGGGGCACCCATATCAAGTCATTGGCAGCTCCGGGGCCTGTTCCTGAGAGCAGCAAGATTTAGGACCCCAAAAAGCTAAAGAAAACACACAAAATTTGAGCGCGGGAGCAGGACGCCGAGAGCGGATGCAGGGCGCAGAGTGCGGGCTCAGAGCGCAGGCACGGGTGGAGGAGTGGGTGGAGGCAGACACAGCCAGGAGCTAAAGCTCTGAAACCCTGAGTGGGGAACCAGTGCAGACGGGTATACGACTGTGGAAGCAGCGCCCTGAGACTTGTAAAGAAACCTCCAGCAGAGGATCAAGCAAGGGGGTCCACCAGGGGACTTGATCTTGGAAAAAACCAGAACTCAGGCCTCAGGAGCCAAAAGACGGCGGACAGACCCTGAGCGCGAAGATAAACCTGAGAAGCTGCTGGGCTAACGATGGCTACCCAGTCTCAGGAAGTTCAGAAGAGAAAGATTAACAAGAAAAAGAAGTCTTTAACACTCGACAACTTTTACACAGAGAAAATCCAGACAACCAAGCAAACAGAGGAGGAGAACAAACAAGCATCTGGACCCTCCTCAAATAAGGAAAACTCCTCACAAGCTATGGAAGAGTTCAAAACTGAGATTTTGAGGAAAATGGAAGAGATCTGGCAAGAAAATAACAGTTTAAAAGGTAGAATCTTGCAATTGGAAAGTGAGGCTCAGAAACCAAATGAACTGATAAGCAAATTGAACACCAGAAATGACCAGATTGAAAAGGAATACCAGAAGATTATGGCCAAAAAAAGAAGATAATAGCCGAAAACCAGAAGATTATAGCCGAAAACCAAAAGATCATAGCCGAAAAC
>NC_058134.1:12885449-12934830 GCF_016433145.1 Gracilinanus agilis | reverse complement strand
GAAACAACAAATTGGGAAAAAATCTATAACGAAAAACTCTGACAGGGGTCTAATTACTCAAATATACAAGGGGAGTTAAAGCAATTGTATAAAACATCAAGCCATTCCCCAATTGATAAATGGGCAAGAGACATGAATAGGCAATTTTCAGGTAAAGAAATCAAAAGTATCAATAAGCACATGAGAAAGTGTTCCAAATCTCTAATAATTAGAGAAATGCAAATCAAAACAACTCTGAGGTATCACCTCACAGCAGATTGGCTAAAATGAGAGAAGGGGAGAGTAATGAATGCTGGAGGGGATGTGGCAAAATTGGGACATTAATGCATTGCTGGTGGAGTTGTGAACTGATCCAGCCATTCTGGCTGGCAATTTGGAATCATGCTCAAAGGGCTATAAAAGAATGCCTGCCCTTTGATCCAGCCATACCATTGTTGGGTTTGTACCCCAAAGAGATCATAGATAAACAGACTTGTATGAAAATATTCATAGCTGCGCTTTTTGTGGTGGCAACAAATTGGAAAAGGAGGGTATGTCCTTCAATTGGGGAATGGCTGAACAAACTGTGGTATATGCTGGTGATGGAATACTATTGTGCTAAAAGGAATAATAAACTGGAGGAATTCCAGGAGAACTGGAGAGACCTCCGGGAACAGATGCAGAGCGAAAGGAGCAGAGCCAGAAGAACATTATACACAGAGACTGATATACTGTGGTAAAATTGAATGTAATGGACCTCTGTACCAGCAACAATGCAATGACCCAGGACAATTCAGAGGGATTTATGGTAAAGATGCTACCCACATTCAGAGGAAGGACTGCAGGAGAGGAAACATATAAGAAAAACAACTGCTTGAATGCATGGGTCGGGGTGGACATGATTGAGGGTGTGGACTCGAAACTACCACACCAATGCAACTACCAACAATTTGGAAATTGGTCTTGATCAAGGACACATGACAAAACTAATGGAAATGTGCATCGGCCATGGGTGGGGGGAGTGCGGGGGACGAAGGGGAAAGTAGGAGCATGAATCATGTAACCATGTTAAAAATGAATATTAATAAATGTTTTAAAAAAACCCAAATAGTTAAGTGACAATTTTGGGGCATCTTGATATGGTGGGAAGAACTGGAGATTTATAGTCAGAGGACCTGAGTTCAAATCTCACCTCTGCCACTTTGGCCACTTTGGGCAGGTTATTGAAATACTTTGAGTCAATTCTGTCATTTGTAAAATGATGTAGTAGTATATAGGACACTGGACCTGGAGCCAGGAAGAGTTGAATTCAAATCCTGCTTCAGACATTTACTATCTGTGTGACTAAGCAAATGACTCCCCTTCTCTGAGACTTTGTTTTCCTGTAAAATAAAGAAGTCTGAATTGTGGCTTCTCAGGTACCCTCCAGTTTTATGGGGAGGATCCTATAATCATCAAAAGGGCAATCTGTATTTGTATCTGAGAAAGCAGAAATGCCAGCCTGGAAGCACACTTGTGTACACACACACACACACACACACACACACACACACACACACACACACAGAGCTTCTTCTGACATTCATCCCGCTGCATTTATAACACATTCAGCCCTCCCTCCCACATGACATTGCTAGGGAAAGGACACAGCTGTCAGCTCCATGGTGGCACGGCTGACAGTAGTCCCTGGTCTCTGGAGTTGATTGGCTGGGATTCTGCCATGCTTTGGAAAGTAAAGATCACAGTGTCTGCATCCGCAAGGGAGAAATCTTCAAGGAAGGGGATGGCCAAAAATTAGCATTTTAGCTTGAAAAAAAACCCCGAACAACTTTCTTTTCCTCTGACCCTGCTGAGATGGGCAGACGTGGAGTCAATTCCATGAGCTCCACTTGTAGCTGCCTTCAGAAAGAATAATTTGATTCACGCCTTTTCAGATGTATAAAGAGAAGGTGAATATTGAGGGACTGTGATCTGGAAGACTGCAGTCTGTCTACAGATCCAGAAGCAAAGCCCAGCCCTTGTGGGCAGGAAAGGAAAGGCAGATCTGACCTTCTGGAGCAGCTAATGCATTAGGGATTCCTGGTTCCTGGTACTTTTTTTAAACTTTCACTTTCTGTCTTAGAATTTATACTAAATTTTGATTCCAAATAGAAGATTCCAAAAAGAAGAACCTAGGCAGTTGGAGTTAAGTGATTCACCCAGGGTAACACAGCTAGGAAGTGAAACCAGGACCATCAGTCTCCAGGACTGACTCTCTATCCATCGAACTGCCTAGCTGCCCTCTTTGTCTCCATTGAAAAAAACAAAACAAAACAAAACAAACCCTTACTTTGGAATCAGCATTGCCTATTGGTTCCAAGGCAGAAGAATGGTAAGGGATAGGCAATGGGAGTTAAGTGACTACCCCAAGGTTACACATCTAGGAAGTGTCTGGGGTCAGATTGGAACCCAACCCTCCTGTCACTAGGTCTAGCTCTCACTCCACTGACCCAGCTAGCTGCCCCCATCATTTCTAATACATCTGTAAAATGTGGTGTTTGGTTAAGATGGCCTCTGAAGTCCTTGGCTTCTTCAGAGCCTTGATAATACATATCTTGGGGTTCCATGTGCATAATTTTTTCTGATTATGGCTGTTAAATATTAGAAGGATAGACCAGTTATTCAATCCAGCAAAGGTTAGGAGGAGACAGCAGAGTTATTTATGAATGAGCCAAGAACCCTTTTCAATATACTGAAGCAGTACTTAACTAAAAAGAGAAGGATATGATTACTCATGTTGGATGGCCAAAAGCTGACCATTCTACTCAGGTTACAGAGCTGGTATTCCTTGATATAGGAAGGCGGGGAGGGAAATTGAGTAGTATTGGATAGGATCGGATAGAAAAGTACAGAATAGGATAAATGCAGGGAATGGGGGGATTGAAGAGAAGATAAGGAGGGAAAAGTAAAAGTAGAGAAGGATAAAAGTGAAGAGAGAAGAAAAAAGAGAAGTAAGAGAATGATGATGATAATGGCTGATATTTATATAGGGTTTACTATGTGTCAGGCATTGGGCTAAGCATTTTACAATTATTATCTCATTTGATTATTGCAAAAACCTTAGGATGGAGTTGCTTTTATTATCCTCATTTTCAGATGAGAAAACTGAGGAAAACTGAGGCTAACTTGACTTGAGAAAGGCATGCAACTAATAAGTATCAGATGCTGAATTTTAACTCAGTAAGAGCAGATTTGATAGAAATCAGAAAATAAAATCAGAAAGAAGAGAGGGAGGAAAAGGGGGAAGGAAAGAGGAGAGAGGGAGGAAAGTGAAAAATATAGTGAAGAGAAAAGAAAAGAAACAATGGTGAGGGGTTGAAAAACAGGCAGGCAGGCAGAAGAAAGGAAGACAGTAGGGAGAAGAGAGGAGAGAAAATACTTTTAGACCAGAGTAAAGGAGGAGAAAAGAAAAGAGAGAGGAGGAGGAAAGAAGATGGAGGAAAAGAAGGACAAAGAAGGAAAGAGATGAAGGAAAGAAGATAGTAGGTCAAGGGAAGAAGGGAAAATGAGAGAAAGAGTAGGTAAAAGAGAAGAAGGGGTAGAAGAGGATGGAGGGAAGAAGAAAAATAGGAAAGAGAAAACTGGAGAAAATGAAGGGTGGGGAGAAGAAAAGTGAGAGGGAAGAGAAAATGAGAGAAGGGGGCAGGGAAGATGGGGAGGGAGAGAGAGAGTGAAAAGTAACCAAGGAAGTTGGTACCTCTGTGGGTGCTTGGTACCCTTTGAGGCTTCTTCCTATAACTACATTTGGATTGAGTTTGTCTCTGGGAATGACTTGTGTCATGCTGCTAAGCTGGCTGTTTTTCTTGGGTAAAGAGAACACTAAAGTGTTTGATGTAATACTTTTTCTCTCTCTCCATTGTGGTTGGGTCAGAAGTCAGAAATCAATGGTCCTTCATTATGACACATGATCGCTGAGCTCTTGTTTACTTCTTGATTTGTTCATTTGTCTCAGGTCAATGCTGAGGGGCATTAAGGTTATAGGTGCCCCAATGACAGTGGCCAGAGACAGATTTACTCTTTTTTTAAGCTTATTTTCAATTAATTACTTTAGAATGTTTTTCCATAGTTACATGAATCATGTTCTTTCCCTCTCCTCTTCCTACCACACTCCCATAGCCAACAAGAAGTTCCACTGGGTTTTACATGTGTCATTGATCAAGACCTATTTCTATATTATTAGTATTTGCACTAGAGTGATCGTTTAGAATCTACATCCCCAATCATATCCCCATCGAACCATGTGATCAGACAGTTGTTTTTCTTCTTCATTTTTACTCCCACAGTTCTTCCTCTGAATGTGGATAGCATTCTTTCTCATAAGTCCCTCAGAATTGTCCTGGATCCTTGCATTGCTGCTAGTAGAGAAGTCCATTACATTCAATATTACCACAGTGTTATCAGTCTCTGTGTACAATGTTCTTCTGGTTCTACTCCTTTCACTCTGCATCAATTCCTGGAGGTCTTTCCAGTTCACATGGAATTCCTCTAGTTCATTATTCCTTTCAGCACAATAGTATTCCATCACCAACAGATACCACAATTTGTTCAGCCATTCCTCAATTGAAGGGCATACCTTCATTTTCCAGTTTGGTTTTTTTTGCCACCACAAAGAGCGCAGCTATGAATATTTTTGTACAAGTCTTTTTCCTTATTATCTCTTTGGGGTACAAATCCAGCAGTGGTATGGCTAGGTCAAAGGGCAAACAGTCTTTTAATGCCCTTTAGGCATAGTTCCAAATTGCCTTCCAGAATGGTTGGATCAATTCACAACTCCACCAGCAATGCATTAGGGTCCCAATTTTACCACATTCCCTCCAACATTTATTACTTTCCTTTGCTGCCATATTAGCCAATCTGCTAGGTATGAAGTGGCACCTCAGAGTTGTTTTGATTTGCATTTCTCTGATTATAACAGATTTAGAACACTTTTTCATTTGCTTATTGATAGTTTTGATTTCTTCATTTGAAAACTGCCTGTTCATGTCCCTTGCCCATTTATCGATTGAGGAATGGCTTGCTTTTTTTCTACAATTGATTTAGCTCCTTATAAATTCTGAGTAATTAGACTTTTATCAGAGGTTTTTGTTATAAGATGTTTTCCCAATTTGTTGCTTCTCTTCTAATTTTGATTGCATTGGTTTTATTTATACAAAACCTTTTTAATTTAATGTAATCAAAATTATTTATTTTACATTTTATAATATTCTCTATCTCTTGCTTTATCTTAAAATCCTTTCTTTCCCATAGATCTGACAGGTATACTATTCTTTTTCACCTAATTTACTGACAGATTTACTCTTATTTGAGATAGCTACCTAGTTTGTATTCAAGAATGGGGAAGAGAGCCATTTTCCAGTTAGATCCATTCTCTCCTGGATAATGACTGAAATTCTACCAATAAGCAGAAGATATCATAAGAAGAATGTGAGATTTGGGGTTAGAGAATCTCAGTTCCTATCTCTTATTATTACATTGAGGCACTCTTCATCTTTCTGGAAGTGTTTCCTTACCTGTTAAATGAGGGGGTTAGACTCAGTGACATCTCAGGGCTTTTCCACATATAAATCTATGGTCCTATGTTTTGGGGCTTGGCCCACTTGCAAGTACCCCTGGGAAAGTAATTCTTTTTAGCCATTAACTCTTACTCAGAGTTATAATAATAACTGATATAAGTTTGCAAAATATCTTACAAATAGCTCATTAGTCCCTACTAATATCCCTTGGAGGTATTACTAGCCCCATTATACAGATGAAGAAACTGAGGTTTAGCAATGTTAAGGGACTCACTCAAGGACTTCATCAAATAGCGGAGGCAGAATTAGAACTCAGAAATTCTTTTTTTAAATTTGATTTAATTAATTTAGACCATTTATCAATGATTCCATGATTCACATTCTTTCCCTTCCCTCCTCCTACTCCTCTCCTGTAGTCAATGAGCAGTTCCACTGGGTTTTACATAGAACTTGGGAATTCTTGACTACAAGTCCAGCACTGTCTCTACTAGCTAAGCTCTCTCTCTTTCAACCTCACATGAATGAAAGTTCTAAATGCATATTTTAATGGGCAGGAGAGAAACCCAAGAGTATAAGACAAGATGAGGAAGAAAAATGACTTCATAATTTTTCTTTAAGCCTGGCCCTCAATTTGGGGAAGAAAGAGCAACAGGAAGAATGAGAGCCTCAGAGAGCAGGAAATAAAACTGGACACTGATGAGAGAGGAGGAAGAGGGCTCATAGAGAGTTCAGCAGCCTTTACTTATGAGACATAGGTGGTTAGACAGAGAGAAGTCCACTAAACCCCCATCTTAAACCTGTAACTATTGAGGTTTTTTTTTTAATTAAATGTAAGACATTATGCAGCTTATTAGAAAATTTCCTATCCAAATCTAGAAAAAGCAAGACAAAACGAATCCAGATCCTGTCAGTGCTACATACTGGCTGTATAATCCAGGTAAGTCTCGTACTCTCTCAAGTTTGGATTTCTCATCTGTAAAAGGGAGACGATGCTAGATGGAGCTGGTACTTCCCAAGGTTGTGGCGAGACTCCGAGGTGATCATGGATGTGAAATATTGGCCATAAACAAATATGATCTTGTAAAAAGCAACATAAGCATTTATTAGATGCTTGCTAAGTGCCAGGTCCTGGGGATTAGTTCTGAAAAGGGCACCTAAACCAAACTTCTGTCCATTGAAACCTGTCTTCCCAATCACTTGCATTGTATTAGGGAAATGCATTCTGAGGCTGGTCATTTTTCATCAGAGTAATTGTGATCATGGAGAAGGATGGCATGCGAGGAAAGGGGGAGAGATGTCTCTGGATGGCAACGTAGCCAACTAGTCTATCCCTTTAAAAAAGAGACAGAGTGCTTGTATGGAGCACATTGTCATGTTAACTATAAGAGGTGTGTGCTTTGCCCAGGAGACTGGAGAGGAAATAGGCAGCAAAGCTCTCCATAGCACATTTTCTCTCACCAGGATGGGGCTATTGCAGTGAAGGCAGTATAGGAATATGGAATTTGAAAACTTGGGTTCCAATCTAGATTTTGCCACTTAATATACGTGTCCAATTGGGTTATTCCATTGTTCTCTCCAGGCCACCATTTTCTTAACTGTAAAATGAGGGAATTAGACTAATTGACTTTCAAGGTTCCTTCCAACTCTATAAAAGTTCTCCAAGGTTTCCTATGAATGCAATTTTTTGTCTAAGATGGTTTAGAACTTGCAAGGAAGATTGGGAGATGACTATGGGATGGCTTATTAACAGTTATGATTCCTTCTTTTGGGGGATCCAAGCATAGGAGAAATCAGGAATCTCAACAGGCTGCTAATCTCATGTCACTGAGACAACAGGTCCAGCGCTGATGAATGCTCCTCTCCTTTCCTCCTGCCTTTAGGGATCAGAGCAAAGCTCAGGACCCTGTCTTAGAGGATCCATGGCTCTTTCCTAAAAGGAATAACTGATCAATGATCCCTTACAATCTATCTGTGGAATTGTTTGAAATACAGAGTTGTGTTCCCAGGCATGACTATGGCTTGTCTTCTGGAATAGCAACACACCTGAATGATAATGTATAGGATGGAATAACTGTGAAGTAGACCCCTGGGGCTCTGTTTCACGGGCAGATGGCAACATTCCACATTCAATTGTGAGCTATGGAGAATTTGTGGTTGTTTCTACCATAAACCATTAATAGCATTGGATTGCTTAATTTATAGTATCATTTTGAATGCATAATGTAATTCTGTATACCTCAGTGAAGGGCAGTTCATCTTCTTCCAAATAGTAGCCTAAAATGGTCTAAAGACCTAGATTAAATTTTGAAACTAGGTAGCGGCAATTAAATAATTTGCTGATTTTCCAAACTAGAAAACAGACTTTGTGAGAATCACAGAAACTCCTAACAGTTACTTTGTTGGTCTACTGACAAGATTCTTCTCAGGATTGTTCCTTGAGGGATGTGCTGCTGGAATGGACTGACCAGGAGTGATTCCTTTTAATGAAATGGAGAAGAATCTTCTCTTCCTCCATTCTCTCTCTCCCAAATGATGAATGATTAAAAACAAGGCTGGATTTGTTTCTAAACAGATATGTATATTTCAAAACTGATCTTGATTTAAGTCAGTATTTCTTTGGGATTTTATTTGTTCTCAGGATTACCAAGTCTTGAAAATGTGATATTTGAAGTCTGACAACTGGAAGAGTTTTTGTTTTACCTTTATACTGTATTTCTGCTTCCTTGGGGGAAAATGTCTCCTGTGAAAACTTACATTAATAAAAGAGGAGTAAAAAAGATGAATGAACTAGGCATACAAATGAACTAAAAGGAACCTTTGAAAATAAATATATAGCCCTGAAATGAATACAAAAGAAGAAATCTTGAAAATTAGAGGAGAAACAGATAAACTTGAACATAAAGAGACCTTACATTTGATATTTTCTTTGGTCTAAGGAAAATTCTGAATAAATAGACACACATCACATTTCCTATGCCCATAAGTGCAATACAATTTATTTTTACAATTGACAGTAGGTGAGATGGAACTGTTGCCGCTACTGATTTTTTTTGTCATATCACCATCTGCTCTGTCCTGATGTCTGCTGTAAGTCAATAATATTATTCAGCTGCTCTCCTCATACTTGTATTATGATGTTTTCATGGAGCAGAACCCCGTATTTTACCAAGCTCTTGTCTTCCTGAGAAGCTATCAGACTTCATCTTTGGGACTGGGATTGAGCCCAGTGGGATTTCCAAATAGAATTTTAATTTTCTCAGGGCATTGGGCACCATTTGTTGTTTATGCCCTAGTAACAGTATTATTTTCATTATGATAATAGGGTTAAGTTCCTCGGCCCATGTGTTGTCTTTCACAGGGCAAACTCACGTTTTTCCCCACACCCACCCCAACCTGGAAAGGTGTCTTGCTGGAATGAACTCAACATGTGTGAGTCATTCTTTTTAATGACAGGCAGTGGTAGAATATAGATGATTGAATAAGGAGACAGCAGCCTAGTGGAATAGATTTAGGGGCAAATGAATTTCTGACATGGATATTTACTGTGGAAACCAGTTAGAGATATAAATTTTATTTTTTAAAAATGTTATAAACATTTGTTTTATTTTATTTTTATGTTATGTTATCAACTTTTTATTTATCATCCCACAATCATTTCCTGATACACTCCCACCCACCCCATCCACTGAACCCTCCTTCGTAACTAAGAAAAACAGTAACACAAAATTTACCCAAGCTGCAAAGCAGTTGTGTCTGTGACATTCTGAACCTCTAGCTCTCTGCCTCTTTATCTTGCCGAAAGGAAGAAAGTGTTCCATCTTCTGTTCCCCAAGGACTAAGATGGGCTACTACTCATTAATCAGACTTTGGCTGATTTTAATGTTTTTAGTTATTTTTAACCATAGTAATAATAGCTAGAATATCTATAGCATTTCAGGATTTATAAAACATTTAAAATATATTATCTCATTTGATCTTCACAACAACCCCAGGAGGTGGCGTGGTTGTTATTGTTCAGTTGTTTCAGTTGCATTTCATTCTTTGTGACCTCATTTGAGGTTTTCTTGGCAAAGATAATAGGGTGGTTTCCCATTTCCTTCTCCAGCTTGTTTTACAAAGGAGAAAATGGAGGCAAATGGGGTTAAATGATTTATCCAGGGTTACACAGCTGGTATCTAGGGTCATATTTGAACTCAAGTCTTTTGTTCTATCCACTAACCCCATGCCATCTTTCTATGATGTTTGTGTATAGATTGTTCTCCTTGTTCTACTTCCTTTGCTTTGCATCAGTTTTCACAAACCTTTCATTATTTCTCTGAATTCATCTTATCCATTTTTTTCTCACAACCCAGTAAAATTCCAGGAAATTCTGATACCACAATGTATTTATCCTTCCTTATTCAATGGGTACCCAATTTGATTCCAGTCTTTTGCTATCAAAACTCACCAAAAATTCAATAATAAATATTTTGGTATATGTGAGACTTTTCAAGGAAAAACATTTCAAAATCGCATTATATGTTTTTATGAATAATTAGACTTATTATGCCTTAATTATCTACTTAATTATCTTGAATCCTTGGTTTATCACTACAGAGTGGAATGTAAGGAGTTAAAAAAAAAGAATTATCTTTGCCTCTTTTATTTCTCTTTCTTCAAGGTCACCATCTCTTTCACACATTCAATATATCAGGAGATGAGAAGTTCATATACTTAGAGCTATAGAGGACCCAAGAAACGATCTAGTTCAATTATCTCATTTTAAGAGAAGGGAAAACAGGTTCAAAGAATGAATAAAATTTGTTTAAGGATCTGTAACCTTAGTGTGCATACTTTGTCCTCTGCAGATCACAAGTCCCCTATAATCTTATATTGTGGGATTCTTTCTATAAATCCTCCTTGGCATATCTATTCCATGCACTTGAGATCTCTTCCTTTTTTTTCCCTTAACATTTCATGTATAATAACTATCTTACTTAAGCATGTGTACACTGAATAAGCCATTCTCAAATATTTTGAATTGGCTATAAAAGATGGTTTATCAAATGTGATTCAAAATGCAATGTCTATTCTTAGATTGTTCATTAGTTAATATTTCCCTCTTTTTGTGACTTCAATTAAAAAAATCAAGTCCAGAAATTGAGACTACAAAGATAAGAAATGATACACTCCCTGCCCTCAGGGAGCTTACATTCTACTGTCAGGGCTATTCCATATACATAGTTAAATAAGAGACACACAGTTGTTATGATCTAGGAAATCTGAGAAAGAAGAGAAGGCTTCACTCAGTGAATGATGCTAATAATAGCATTATAAGAGTAATAACATTCTTATACTTAGCAAAACTTTGGGGAAATATGAAAGTCAAAATTAATTTCAGTGTTTTCTTGTTGGCAAGCTTGGAAAAAAAGGCAAATGAAAGGGAATCGCTTCAACAGTGTAAAGGGGAAACAGGAAGCAAAAACAGGGTCTTATATATTACCAGTGACAAAATGTGTGTAAAAAAGTGGCATCACGCTATCATTCAAGACATTTATAGCCAAAAAAGGCAGTATGAGGATCAAGTTATTAGAACAAGGTATGAAAGATAGACAGCCAGTATGTGGTTTGGGGAGCTATGGAATGTCCAGAGGCATAGAGGGAGGACTTTGAATGGAAAATTTACAAGAGGGCTTGACAAGGTTGCCCAGAATGAGCTGTTCATGAATTGTGACCTACCCAGTGATGGGGGCACCCACACTCACATATTTCCTTTTCCCCTCTTCTTGACTAGCTTTGCGAATGGCAAAGGCTCAGCAGCTTTGGCCAATTCTTCATTTTCATGAGTGAACCGATTTTCCAGGTTATCAAACTCTACTTTAAGCCACCAATAAAGAGAATTATCTTTTTGAAGATGAGGTAGATTGTAGGCAAAACAAAGGGATCCCCAGCTGCAGGAGTAGCTGGTCTTGATAAGCTTGGTAATATTAATGCTGTTTTGATAGAGGAAACCACAAGTACTGCAAATAGCAACCTCCTGCGCAGGTGTGTAATAAAGCAGTATAATTAAGCCCAAGATCCATAATGGTTTGTTGTTGGATATGCATTTACAACAGCTGACTAGGTTCTTAATGGGTGGCTCAGGAGTTGGATAATTTTCCTCTGCCTCGACTCCTGGAGCAAAATATTCCTCCTGGACCCGTCGCCCAAACCACGCTCTCCCTTTCATGCAGGAGATCCCCACGGCAGCCCGTAATTTAGCATCCATGCTGGATCAGCATTACAGAAAGATGATTAAAAAAAAAGTCCATGTGTTCACAAACAAGTCATTTTCTTCCTTAACTTAAATAATTTTCAGACGTTCCCCCAGAGGAAAGTTATGAAAATGGAAGGCTTACGACGGTATTTCCATCTTCGCAAGATGATATCTATCATCAGTGCACTTAATCCTGGTTATGCATAAAATATGGTTCCTGGCTAAGCTCTATATATCATATACAGTTCTTTGCATATTGCAAATGGAAGTTCTTTAAAGGACATAAAACAAGCAGAAAACCTGGGGAGATGTTTTAGGAAAGGAGCATAAACACAGGTAGAAACAGGAAAGCGAGGGCCACCGTCTCCAAATGCTGTTTTTGTTTTCAAATTTACTTCAAATATTTTCCCTCATATATGTTTTTGTATTTTGAAAAATAATTGTAAGTATTCAAATACCAGAGCACCTCACATCCTGTGCCCCCACCCCCCAGAATTTGAGTTGGACAAGTCTTATAATTCCCATAAATTTATTGAAAACAATGTGTGAATGTCTCATTTTAGCATTTTTCTCCTCTCCACCTCTTGCCATGTATTCCAGAAACGACCTCCTTTTTGGTTAATCTGAGTAACCCCGTGGAACCTGGCCAGTGGCCATAGGAGGGTGACAGGTTATGTGGTATCTCTCACAAAGGATGCAGGATGCCTTTTATGACTTATAATAGAGGTTGGGCTTGTGAGCTTATTACAGCAGAAAGATAGATCCTTAATGTAAATCTGAGAAAATAATGGATTACAGAAATATTGCCCCCCATTGGATGGTAGGACTAGATGGGAGTCAACCAGGCTTCAGGGTTACTTTCACCTAAAGAATTGTGTGAATCCTGCTTCCCACTGGGGATACAAGTAGGATGTTGTTCAGTCATGATGGACTCTTCATGGAGCCTTTCTTAGCAAAGAAACCAGAGTGGTATGCCATTTCCTTCTCCAGTAGATTAAGGTAAACAGAAGTTAAGTGACTTTCCCAGGGTCACACAGCTAGTGAACAACTGAGACTGGATTTGAATTTAGGTCTTCCTGACTCCAGGCTCAGCCCTCCATCCACTTAAGCTACCAAATACCCTTCTACCTCAGGTAGTATGGGCAACCTATTTAATTCTCTTTGTGAATTATTTCCTATTTATCCTGGATGTACTTGTTTTTTATGTACAGATATTCCTTCCACATGGCAGGGGTCAGGGGCAGGGAAACCCTGTGATCTGGAAAATTTATAAAATTCTTCGGCCCTCTCTTTGGACCAGAGAAGCTGAATTTTTTTCTTTTTCTTTGATGGAATGTTTATAGTACCTTTTTGTAAAATTTGGGTTATTTGGTATTTTCTGCATTTCTGAGTTCCTAAACTTTTTCTGTGTTGTCTGCTGGCCCATGTCATCTGTGGTTTCCTTCCAAACTCCCCCCCTCCAAATTCCCATTTCGTTTCTTGTGCTGATCCACAGTGTATGGAAACTGCAGTGGGGAACATCGTGATGTGGAAGGGTTACCTTATTTGTTTGCACATCATCTCCCTTATTAGGTCCTAAGCTTGCTGAGGGCAGGCACTGACTTTGGTCTGGGAGACCCTAGCAGCTTGTGTGGTACCTGGCTTGTAGGAGACAATAAATTTGTATTGATCCATAGAAGGATGAATGCATTCAGTCAAGACCCATAGACCAATTTGTAGAACCTGATGGAAATAGAATGAAAATCCACTTTCTCCACTGCCCTAATACCCTGAAGGCCACCTCCCTTTTGCTTCCTATGAAGATAGTAATTTGATAAGCCAACTCACACTTTGAGGGAATTTTTCTTTGATTTTGTTGACTTGGGTAATTTACCTGTGGTCAAATGAAAGGTGGTGGAGGAAACACTTGGGGCAGAAGCAGGTGCCCTGGCTTTGAATTCTGCCTAAAATGCTTTTTAGTGCTATGACTTTACTCGGGTTAATGGTAAACAAATACCCAAGAGTGCTTACCTTACAGCAGTGATGGGCAACCTTTTGAGCTTAATATGTCAAAATTCGCCAAAAAACAGAGCTTAGGTGGTATGTTACTTCAAGAAAAAACCCATAACAAAAATGTATCATTGTGACATATAACTGTATTTAATAAACCAAAATAGGTAAATGAATATAGGTAAAATTGTCATCTATAGTGCACAGAGTGTCTACACTACACTACAGCAAATGTTTCATCCTCGGTATGTGGCCCTGTACTTCTCTGTATGCGGCCGCGTGTCATCAAAAATGACTACATGTGTCAGTTCTGACACACGTGTCATTGGTTTGCCATCACCACCCTACAGAGATGCTGAGAGGATTAAATGAAACCCACCCAAAGAATTCTGCAAATCTTCAAAAGCTGCAACAATGCCTATTAGTATTTATGTAAATAAGCATCATTCTGATAGATAATAACCTACTGACCTAGAGAATAGTATTCATTTAGGCTTTAGAACTTTTGAAGTAACTCCTTCTATTTTGCTCTAATTTCATAAAAAAAAAAAAATAAAGAGCCTCCACTTTGTCCACCATCATTTGATCGCGGCGGAGTAGGACACCTCACATTCACTCAGCTGAGAGATCTCTTAACATGCATCTGATAAAACTTTTGGACTCATGACAGCCTCCTTTTCCAAACTGATAAACCATGATCAGTTTTAATGTTGTCAATTGAATGTAATTGATATAAGTTGAATGCTGTAGATTTCACAGTGTCTCTACTTAGCAAAGCTTTCTTCACATGAAGTCAAAACAAATGTAACTGAATCCAATTTCAGATGATTATACTACAGTGAAATCTCTGGATGGAGTAGAAATCAATTTGTCAATCAGCAAGGATTTCTGAAGCATCAATTCTGTTCCATGCAATGCTCTAGCACTAGAGGAAATAGAGGGTGGTAGAGGGATCTGGTTCTAAGCCTCTGGATGAACACAAAGAACATTCATCGTTCCAGAGGACCAGAAAGGAAACTTGCTATCCATTCCAGAGCCCGGCTGGATTTAGGGTACACAATAGCAGATGCATTTTTCCCCATCTATCTGTTGAGGGAATTTGCTTCGCCTGACTATGTATATTTGGGATAAGAAATCTATTTTCCTTCCCCACCTCCACTGTGGTGCAAGAGGTGGGAAGGAGAGAAAATCCTATTTCTTCACTCTCCTGTTTCATCGTGGTGGGAACATGATCTTGGCTTTTCAAAGACTGTGCCCAGAGGCCAAGCTCTGGAAGGTTCTGCCCAGTGGGAAGGGCTTCAGATGGGGGTCTGTCTGTGGCTTTTAGAGCTATTGTCCAGGGACCTGAGGATCCAGCCTCAGAGGTGCTCATCAATCACCGGGTTGGCCTTAAATGATAGATTTTTGGATGCAGCAATTCCTGACGATCATTTACTAAACTATGGAAAGGCTGTGGATAAGTGGAAGAACACACACACACACACACACACACACACACACACACACACACACAGAGACACATACACCTATAGAAGAGTATATGGAGTATATGGGCACATGATCTGACCCCCCCCCATGTCACATTGTGGCCCACAGGGGACCCTTGGCTCATTCCGCTGGAAGTTCCTTAAGGGCAGGAATAGTCTTTTGCTTCCTTTTGTATTCCCAGCCCTTCACACAGTGCCTGGCACAGGGTACAAACTGAATAAATGTGACTGATAAAAGGCTTGGCCAGCCTGAACATGGAGAGGTCTTCCCTAAACATGGATGGTGGATCTGTCATCCAAAGAGACTCATCCTGAGCTTATCCCTGGAGGACCAGGCACCAGGCATTGAGTGTTAAAGCCTCCGAAGCTCAGCCCTGTTTCTTTCCAGGAATGCAGTGGATGGGGTCTGCTAGGGGAAGATCAGGATCTCTGCTGACAAAATCTCTCATTCCCAGAGCTGGCAAAGTCTATCTGAGAACAGAAGTTTCTTGAGGGCAGGACCTGTATCTGATCCATCTTTATGTTGTCTAGCAGATGGCTTTGCAGGGAGGAGATGTGTCATAGTGGACAAGATGCTGGATTTGGAGTTGGGAAAATTGGGGTCCAAATTTGGATGCTCTGTTCTTACTAGCTGTGTGCCTGGGGGAGGAAGTAGATAGGTGGTGCAGGGATACACTGCTGAACCTGGAATTAGTAAGAGTTGAGTTCAAGTCCAGCCTCAGGCATTTACTACTTGGGCTCCCTTTGCCTCAGTTTCCTCAGCTATAAAATTGGGCCAATAATAGTGCTTCCCTCCCAGGGTTGTTGTGGGAATCAAATGAGATAATATTTGTAAAAAGCACTTTGCATAGTGTCTGGTACACAGTAGAGGCTCAATAAATGCTTACTGCCCCTTCACTCTGTGAGCCTCATTTTCTTTATCTGTAAAATAAAAATAATATCTCTAGGACACCCTCACACAACTCTTGTGAAAACCCAATACAATGATAAAGCACGTTAGCCAACTATAACTAGGGTGGTGCGGAGATTAAAATTAATATGCAAAATACTAAATATTATATATAAATATATTAATAATAAACTAACAAAAGAGACCAAAAAGGTACTAACCAGCTCGCTCCCAGGAACCAACAAGAGAAAAAGGGAGGAGTTACAGCCAAGTATAAAACAATAACGTGACCACACAAATGTGGAGGCGCGGGAGAGATTAAAGGGAATTTTGGGAAAACTAAGGGACTTATGGGGGATGAAGTCCAAGGTTCAAAATTTCCATTTTTACAGTGGGGTACCTGGGCTTTCATCTAGGGCCTTAGATCTCTAAGGTTCAGTTGGCAGTTAGACCTGTTTGGGGTTCTTTTTGTTTTTTGGCATTCCTGCCCTGGTTTGCCTCTCACTCCCTACTGCAGACATTTTTAGGTAAGACTCTGGTGTTTTAGAAAAACCGTAAATTGTGATGGAGACCTCAGCTATCCCTATTATAATGATGAAGGAGCTCCATAGGATAGTGGGTAGAGTGCAGGACTTGGAGTCGTAAAGACCTGCATTCAAATCCTGCCTTAGCCACTTATTAGCTATGTGACGCTACTGGACTCCCATGAGCTCTCTCGGCTGCAGACTCTTCATTTAAAAAATCAGGATAGTCGTGGGATTGTTCCAATGAATTCCTACAGAGTGCTCCAAAGGATGAAAACTGCCCTGCCCTGAGGCTCTTGGGACACCTCCTGGTCATTAGAGTCCTTTGTGAGCCTCGAAGGGCTCTAGAAAGGATCGCTATCATTGTGACCACCAAAAGCCCATAAAAATGTTGGCATCGGAGGCACATCATCAGGGCAGATGAAGGGTTAGAGCTGCCATGTCCGGTTCCTGTTGGTGAGAAGGCTCCATGACTTCCCACCAACATCAATTTCCAGCTTCCAGCCTCAGTTTACCTGCCTTTTAAAAGGGCTGATTCCTCCATTGAGGCTGCTTTTGTTTTTATTGCATTTTTAAGCGGAGCTGAAGGGCAGACCCAAGTGCTCACTGGGTTAGAAAGCGTGTGAGCTGCTGCCGGGCTGGCCCTTGGCTGGAGGGTTGGCATAGGGTGGGCAGGAGGGGATGCTGCAGCTAATCTTTCAGCCTGTTTGCCTCTTTCTCCTGCCACTCACTCACCTGGGGCCCTCGTCTTCACTGCCCACCCGCACTGCTGTCCCTCGCGAGCCACAGGTGGGTGTCCAGAATTAGGGAAGCTGGCGAGGGGGTGTCCGCTGGAGGAAGCTCCCCCGGTCCCAGGCACTGCAGGACGCACTGATTCCGTTGCCTCTCCAGTGGCGTCTGACAAAAAAGTGATCTTGCGCTAAAATTGCCTCTCGCCGATCCCCACCTATCTTACATTTCGACTTGCAGCCAAGATTGAAGCAAACTGCACCAATTTAGTGCTCCCGACGGCCTCCTAATGGACACTTTGCCGTGCACTCTCCCTTCATTACGGAACAGGTCAGGGCTGTTAGCGGGGGGCTCTTGCCACTTTTGACAGATAGTCACTAGGAAGATGAATGGCACCGGCCTCATGACCACTTAGCAGGCGCCTTCCCTCTCTAGCACCTTTGAAGCACTCATCTCTCGCTCGCTCTCTTTTAATAAAAGACCACACTCCACTGTTTAACTCTTTATTAACTAGGGGAATCAATAGAAATCAGGCCAGGGCAACCTCGGGCTTTCTCTCTTGCAGCGCTCCAAAGCCGAGTTCCAGAGGGGGACTGGAGCCTGTGGCTACCTCGTCGGAAGCTCTAAGCCCAGAAGCCCCTTCTCCGGAGACTTTCCTTTCCTTCCAACTTGTCCTGTTTTGTTAAAGGTGGCCCCATTCCTTTAGTTTCCCAAGTTTGCATCGGTGGGGTTATGGGCTACTCCTGGCATCTTCTGTTCCCATCGAGAAGGGACCCTGGAGAGCAGATCCTGCTCTTTTACACAGGAGGAAACCAAGGCTCCAGGAAGGGAAAGAGGGCTCCAGGGTCACTTACGAAACTGGGACATCTTCTCTGGTTCCAAACTCATCCCACCACGCTGCTCTCCATCCTACATGGGCAAACAGAGGTCCAAGACCTAATGGGCTCTTGATTTGACCATCTTGCCTCCATCCCCTCCCCCTCAGCCATCTATCCTCCATCCAGCTGCCAAATGGCTATTCTAAAACCCAGGTCTGCCCACCTCACTCCTAGGGTCAAGAAATTCCTAGTAAAACCCCTCTGGTTAGTATTTAAAATATCTCCTCATCATAAAAAATCTGCCTCCAACATCCCTTTTCAGGCTGATGTTACAGTACTCCCATTCCCACTCTCTCCTTTTCAGTCAAACTGGCCTGCTTCTTGTTCTCAGGACACGGCACCACTTCCCACCTCCAAGCCTTTGCAGGAACCCTCTTCCATCCCTGGAAAGTCTTCCCTTCTTATTTCCACCTTTAGGAACTCCCAATTCTCTACAAAGCTCAGTGCAAGGATCCTCTCCTTCCTGAGGTCTGTCAGATTTTCATTTCTTGGGCACCTTCCTCCAAGTCACTTTGTAATCCTTTTGGATTTGTGCTGTACTTGCTTGGTGGTGGCAGTGGGGTGCTGGGAAGGGTGCTGGTTTGAATCCTACCTCCAGCTCTCAGTGCCTGTGGGAGCTCTCTGGTTTCTCACTGGCAAAATCATGGGTCTGAACTATGTCGCCTCGAAGTTCCCTTTCAAGTGTAATTGTCTCATCCCTTGGACTTGGGAAGGTGACCCTTTGGACTCTGTACCTCTGGTGCTTCACCCACAGGAGACACTTAGGAAAGCCTGGCTGATTAATGGAAACAGAGAGGGTTTTCTTTATGGAGGGCAAAACCCACCATCAATCCGAGGATGTCATCTCTGCCTAGTGAACTTCAGGTGCCAGGACCCACACGTCTAACTTAAATGATGCTACGATGCCCATAGAATTCAGTGGAAACAACAACACAGGATGGTGGCAATGTCTTAGGAATCACCATCATTTAGCTCTTTCAGTTGTGACCTACTCTTTGTGACTCCATATCGGGTTCTTCTTGGCAAAGATACTGGAGTGGTTTGCCATTTCCTTTTCCAGCTTATTTTACAGGTAAGGAAATTGAGGCAAGTTGGGTTCAGTGACTTGCCCAAAGACATAGAGTCAGGAAGTGTCTGAGGCAGGATTTGAATCTTCCTGACTCTAAGTCCAATATGCACCCCCTAATGACAATTATTTTTAAAACTAGACAGGAGCAGAAAAGATTAAGGAGGCACTTCACCTGTTACTTGTGAGTGAGGAAGATTTTCATCTCATGCACTTGTGTTAAAGCAGTTCTTTCTGGAGGAGGGCTGCTAAAGTCAGAAGTCCCTTATAAAATGCATAGTAAGAGCACCCCACAATATCCCTGCCCATCACCCCCAAGCCTACTCCACCAGATCTACAACTAATTAGGGGTGTGGGATCTCTGAGGTACCTTCCATCTCAAAATCAGTAATCTTAGGGGTTCCAAGTCCTGCCACTGACACTCTCTAGCTGTGCGACCCTGGGCAGTGTACTAGACAATGCTGTAAGAGCATGTGGTGACTAATCAGAAATGACAATGGGCATTTTCCTCATTGGTTCTCCCATGAATCTTCTCCAATGAAACTATGACCTTGCTCAAAAAATATGTGACAAATCTATGATCACCTGGATGTCAGTGTTTAGAAAATTGGATCTAGAGTCAGGAAGACTAGAGTTTAAATCCAGTCGCAGGTACTTTCCAGCTATGTGACCCTAGGTAAGTCACTTCACCCTATTTGCCTCAGTTTTCTCATCTGTAAAATGAAGTGGAGAAGGAAATGGCAAACCACCCCATATCTTTGACAAGAAAACCCCAAATGGGGTCCCAAAGAGTTAGACATGACTGAAAAACAAAACAATTTCCTATGTGGGATTTCTTTCTACCGACAGACCAGCTAGATTTATTATTCAGAAAAACAACAACAACAGCAACAACAGCAGCAGCAGCAACAACAACAACAACAACAACAACAACAACAACAACAACAACAACAACAACAACAACAACAACAACAACAACAACAACAACTAAGGGAGTTACCTGAAGTCATGGGGCTAAGAAGTATGAGAGTCTTGATTTGAACCCAGGGTTTCTCAATTCTAAGGTCAGAATTCTAGTCATTCATGGCTTTACCATCTTAAAAATAAATATAAAGAAAATGTGGGTGGAGCTCAAATGCCTCTATTAAGAAACCTTCTCTGATTGATTACTGGCTCTCTCTCTGTCTCTCTGTCTCTCTGTGTCTGTCTGTCTGTCTCTCTTTCTCTCTCTCTTTCCCCTCATCTCCTGTTTGACATCTTATATCACCTTCTACGTCTTTGCTGAAAGTACTAGTTGTAGGTTCATCTATGTTATTGCCCCATGAGGGATAAGACTCTTAAACAAGAAAGACCTTGCCTCATTCATCTTCACATTTTCTCCCAGACTTAGAACACTGCTTCATAGAAAATGATTTGTAGAGATCCCCTAATAAATGTTAGTAGAGCAGAATAAAATGGTCATTTCCTATTCTTTGTGGGCCTCAGTTTCTCCTTTTTTAAAACAAGGAGCTCAGTTGAGATGACTGTAAAGGTCCCTTCCCTTCCATCAAATGGACCAATTTAATACATGTTCCTTAAGAGTGACACCAGACCAAGGAAATCCTAGATGACGGAAGCCCTGAGGAAACATTTTTCTTTATTTGGACAAAACCACATACAATGACCCATTTGCAGCTCTGATGAGGTTCACCCAATGTTGTCTAATTCATGCTGCCTCCTGGAATTAGATGAACTATTAAACATACAGCCAGTTATTTGCCACTAAAATAAATTGACTTTCTCACACGCCTATTTGGGACTAATGAATTGTAGTGGGAGAGTCGCAGACACCGTATGTCACAGAGTAGAGCCTGATTTGTCCTCGGCCTTTCTGGAGATGAGGTTGATGACCACAAGGTTTGTGTTCTTTTCCCCCTTGTACTGAAATCACCAAATCACCATTATTCCCACAGAGTTATTTTGATGGCTTCTCCTTCATACTGGGGGATACTGACGTCATTGGAAAACAACACCATTTCACAAGTTAGAGCTCTGTGGATGAAAAAGGTGAGATTTTAGTCCTCCTTTAGGGAGTGATTGATCCCAGCTTGGGCCCTTCCTACTTGTGCGACTTTAGGAGAATAACACCTCACTGGGCCTCTGTCTCTCCATCTGCTAAATGGGGAGGTTGGAGTAGATAGATCACCTTTGTGGTCCTTAGTAGGTCTAAGTCTTTGATTCTTGATCCTCTGATCCTAAACCTTCAGTTCAAGAAATGCCTAGCTGGGTAACTATGGGCAAGTCATTGAACTTTGCTGCGTCCTTATTGCCTCTTTGGTAAAATGAAGGGGTTCGATCCATTGACCCTGAGCTCCTCTCTAGCTCTCAGCTGTGTAATCTAAGGACATGGTGGGAGTCGAATGGGAGCTCCTTGAGAGGAGATACTGGTTCACTCAGCCCAGTGCTGGCAAGCAGTTGGGGCTTACTAAATGCTCTTTGAAATGAAGTAAATTGAAAGTGGATTTCCAGTTACCCCATGGCATTACCCAGGAATACCATGGACAGCCACATGTTGATGGAGTTTAGATGGTCCTTGGAGTCACCAGCCCAAGGCACTCATTTAACAAAGGAGGAAAATGCCACCCAAAGAGGCAGGGTTTGCCAGAGGATACATAAGAGATAGTGGAACCAAGATGAATTTACAAAATGCTTGAAGAATACCTGAAGCACTTCTGAAGTCTTTACCTTTTTTGGATGGTTTGAAGACTATCTGCCCATTGGGCAACTCCCCGATGTCTTCGCTCCTCAACTGCCTCTCAGCAACCCTTGAACTCTTCAAGGCTCACTCAGGTACCACCCTTACAAGAAGTCTTTGATGACATCCAAGTTGTCAGTTCTCACCTCATTCCTACTCCTCCTTTCTTTTTTGTCTTTTACTTTTTTTTAAGCCCTTACCTTCCATCTTAAAATCAATACTCTGTATTGGTACCAAAGCAGAAGAGCAGTAAGGGCTAGGCAATTGGGGTTAAGTGACTTGCCCAGGATCACATTGCTAAGAAGTGTCTGAGGCCGTATTTGAACCCAGGACCTCCCATCTCTAGGTCTGGCTTTCTATCCACCTAGCTTCCCTCTCCTCCTTTCAAATGAATTAGTTTGCATATGTATATATATATATATATATATATATATAATTATTTTTTTTAATTTTAAACCCTTAACTTCTGTGTATTGAGTTATAGGTGGAAGATTGGTAAGGGTAGGCAATGGGGATCAAGTGACTTGCCCAGGGTCACACAGCTGGGAAGTGTCTGAGGCTGGATTTGAACCTAGGACCTCCTGTCTCTAGGCCTGGCTCTCAATCCACTGAGCTACCCAGCTGCCCTAGTTTGCATATATTTTGCATTGACTTAGTTTGCCTTTAGTAGAATGGAAGGATCCTTGAGGGCAGACATAGTTTTGTTTTCATCTCTGCTATATCCCTAGCACCTAGCACAGTGACAAAATATATTTAGTAAATGCTTTTTGAATTCTTTAATTGCCTTCACAGTCTTATACTTTCAGTTTCTGAGAAGTAAAGATGTGACCAATAAGGATTGGGCTGCCTAAAGGGGGCAAGTACTTTCTGTACCAATTTTATAGTTAATAATTTAAGGAAATTACCACTGACCTTCTCAAAGAGCCTTATAAGACATTTTCCACTCTATCAGGTTGAATACATGAGGAAGACAGAGAGCTTGCAGTAATCCCAATACCAATGTCTTGCATTTTTATATGTTTTTACAAAGTTTTAAGTATTTCTCCTAGAAGCAACTCTATGAGATCAATACTATTGTTATTTCATTTTATGAAGGCTCAGAGAGCTAGTAACAGGCTTGGGTCACACAGTCTGAGGCAGGATTGGATACCAGGCCTTCTGGACTTCCTTCAGCATTCTGTTGGACACCAATGGGTCCCCATGACCACTGCTAGATCACAAGTATCCCACAGTGTTAGAATTTTAGTGACTATTTCAATGTCACTGACCGTGTTAGAAAAACGATGAGGTTCCTAATTCCAGCTGTGTCCTCTATCTGTTCCCAACCTGAGTACGAACTCCCTCCTACCCACTAGCTGACAATCAGCCAATCAATGAGATCATTACCTTATCTAGTCTCAAACATTTGTTTCTATTTTAAAAATTCTGAATTTCACAAACACCAAATAAAGTGGGCATAATAGAAGAGAGAAAGGATTTTTCAGGAAAGTGATGCTCTCTATGCTTTTCTGTTAAAGCATTTGATCGTTTCATTCTATAGCTTTCAAAACTCAGAGATGTATTTTTATTTCAGTCTGCCATTTCAGAGTCATATCGTAGATTCGAGAGAAACATATCGATTCTTTCTTCCAGAAGTTGTGACATCATACTTCCTCCCTGTCCCAGTCTTTGATCCTAAGACTTCTATTGTCCTTCCCTTTATACATATAATGCCTCTTCATTAAGTGTTCAAGATCCTGTCTGCTTTGATAGGTTTTATTGTTGAACATAGTAGATGGAGGTCCAGCCTCAAAAGCAAGAAGACCTCAGTTCAAGGTCATCTCTGATGCACACAAGTTGTGTGACTATAGATGGACAAGTTACTGGAGCACTCAGTCCCCAAGGTGGCTCCTTAAGTCTATACGTTACAGAAGAGTTTGTGATCTGTGTCAGTGAAAGGAACTGTCATGTTGGAAGTACTGCTCATTCATGTTACCACCAGTGTCAACGAAACCAATATATTTTCACATCCACCTCTGTATTTATATCAACATCAATATTTTATATCATTGATTTCAATATAGATTTTGTCTCAGTCACTTTCTAGAGTGACAATATTGGAAGCTAACTCCAACCTTCTACCAGACTAGATCCCCATTAAGGTCCTTCTGACTGTAAAAATCTAGGATTCCTTCCCAGTATTTTCCTTGATCTCTTCAGAAGAGATTAGCCCCTCCCTCTTCTGAGCTCCCCACAAAGCATTTTGGATCTCTCTTATTTGAAACCATTAAATTAAGTTCAATAAATATTTATCAATATCCTTGCCTTCAGGGTCCATCAATGTGCTGGGTCTGAAAAGACAAAAAGGAATCTGTCCCTTTTCTCAAAGAGTTTCCCCTCTAATGGGGAAAATGACATACAGAGATGAGTAAAAGGGAGATATTTTGAGGAGAAAAAGGTGGAGGGTGTGTCATTTATCACATATTCTTTGCATCATATGTATTTGCCTGCTGATGTTATTCTTATCCATGCCTAGGAAAAGTAGTGTTGTATAATGGATAGAGAGAGGAGCTAGCCCTGACATCAGGAAGACCTTATGGGTAACTGTGGGAGTGGACTGTCAATATAATTTCAAGTAATACAAGTTTGCAAGGAATCAGTCATCCTCTATTATTATCGTTTCGTAGCACCAAAGAATGGCCCAGTAGGGATCGAGTTCCATAGCATCACAGATTGGGAGCAAGCAAGAATGTTTGCCAAGTTGCAACAGGACCTTGGGCACTCTCTAATTAGAGTCAAGTTGAGTTGTCCAAGTTTAGATAGAAACAATCCTAGGGATACATGGCAAGACAGAATACATCAATACACAAAGAGAATCCCAAGTTAAGAAAGGGGCAAGCTCTTGAAAGTGCTCCATTAGTCTACAAGGCTATAAACACAGCTATAAAGGTATGACTGTGGAGTCACACAACCTACTGGGTTGAATATGAGGTGTATTGGAAGGGAATTGTACCATATTTGGCTCAAATATCCATCCTAACTCTGCTGCGAACCTCTTATGTGCTGCGATGGCAAACCTTTTAGAGACCAAGTGCCCAAACTGCAACCTTCATGCTGCCTGTGAGCCCCCAGACTGGGGAGGAAGGAAGCACTCCCACTGGGCTTTTGGGCAGAGGGGTGAATGATGAGAGAAATATCCTCAGGCATGTGTGCAGAGGGGAAGGGGAGCAGCCCCCCTCTGGCATTCGTGCCATAGGTTCACCAACACGGTCTTAGATCATTTAAATTCAAGCTGGGAGACAAGACAAAGGATGTGCATTTTAAAAATAAAATATTTTTCCTAGATGGAAACTAGGAAATTTTATTGAATGAACAAACAAAATTATACATTCATCTGCACTGGGATTTTGTTGTTGATAACTCCTACACTCTTTATAAAGCAGTTTGGTAGATGAATATTTCTTCTACAAGAAGATAGGGTTAAAAATGAATAAGAAGAAACTGAGGGTCTGGGTCTAAACTTCTCTGGGATTTTAAGTGATTTTAGTTTTTAGAATAAGAAGAAATTTCAGCAGTCATCTAGTCTGACATCCACGTCATCTAGATGAGGAAAATGAGGCTCAAGGAGATGAACTTTCTTGTGGTGAAAACTGTAATGTAGAGATGGCAGCATGGAATCCCTGCAAAATACAGGGTCAGCCTCACCCAGAATTCCAGGGGACCCCCCCGGAGAACTTTGGGTGAGGCTGACCTCGTATTTTGCAGGGATTCCATGCTGCCATCTCTACATTACAACACCAGAGGCAGAAATAGAACCCAGACCCTGTGTCTCCCATGGGAGTGTGCTTTTTGTTCCTCCACTGAAGAAATCTCAGGGTTGAGATTCTTCAGTGCAGCCCAGAGACCTTCTCTTCCCTGGAGAAGATACTTCATCAATTTTGCTGCCACCCCTGTGAAGGAGGCAGAAGTGAAATCCCCCATGAGACAAGCACTGAGTCATGTCAAAGTCCCGCTTTCTTTGGCTTACATAAGTTTGTTTCTGTGAAACCCTTTACCTAGCTATTTAATCCATTCCTTTCGTGCAAACGGATTCTTCTTTTGTTCCAGAGTAGATCGGGCTCACTCAGCCATTCCCAGAATGGCAGAACCTGTTTATCAGGAAGCCGTTTCATGGTGAAGTACAAACTTTTCTGTCATTCATCTCACAATGAAAGCTAGCCTGGCACCGAATGTTTTCGGAAAAGGAGAAATAACACTGATCTGGGGAAAAAAATGCCCCAAATATGAAAGCTCTTGGATAGTTGGTATTTCTTTCACCCTGCAATACTCATATCCACTTACTGGTCATTCCCAGCTACTTCCCTCCCCCCTTTTCATGCAGTGTATAGGCTTGCAGGGAGAACAAAGACAGCTATAAATATTCCAAGAAGCCAATAAAAAAAAAAAACTCCACACACCAAAAAGAAAAAAAAAACCACCCTAGGAGTGGTTAGTTCTCCAGTGTAATGGGCCCCCATAAAAGCTTTTATTGTTAAGGGAGTTACTTTTCTAAGAGCTGTATGAAGAAAGCTGAATGAATGTGAAAAATTGCATGCAATAACCTGAACTAAAAGATGATTATCAACCTCTGAGTCCTGTATTTCGGAGCAGCCAGGAGCTGCTATTAGAAGCTTGCCATTGTAAAGGGAGAAAGAGCCTGTTTTATCCCTGTGAACTTCTTCTGGGTAAACAGAAAGTCAATATATGCTTCTCCTCTCAGCTGGCTAGTTTACTGGGATAATTGTTTTAAAGATGGAATCCAATCTAAAGGTCTATCTGTAAAAACAAGCCCACAAACTTTTCTGATGTGGGAGACTTGCACATGGGCAATGGGAAAGTTCCATGCTTCCAGCTTTAGGGTTTTGTTTCTCTTCTCCACTATTACTCGCCCCTTCCTGAGCTCTCCTCCCCCAGGTTCCCCACCCTCCCCAACATGCATCCATACACCCTTATTCTCTAACCATCTGTTGGCTTTGTCCTTGGCCATTGGACAGGAGATGGCCCATCTGCACTGCGACCATTCAAAAGCCAGGCAACCTGAATGGCAAAGAGGGACCTAGGAAGGGACTTCTGTTCTGTGGGCACCATTGTTCTCCCCATCCATTTGCCTAGTACAAGTAGTCTTTTTCAAGAAATGAAGGACCTTGATGCTCTTGTTGCCAGCTACCTTTAAGAAGGATTTTGTGAACAATCTATGGAGTACATAGATAGACCTTTCGCCATAATCCAGTGATGGCTTTGGAAAGCGATTTTGGCAAGTGGGTAGTGATCCAGAAAATTTCTGATATGTCACTTACCTCCTTTAAGAGGCTTTGGAACAAGGGTTTATTGGATTTATTTGGAACTTTTTGGTCAAAGTTTAATAAGGCATGGCATTGTCCTTACACAAGGACAGGGGAAAACCACTGGATCATTTCCCTGTAAGGTACAGTTAAAATAGAGCTGTGTTAGACATCCATCCATTCATCCATCCCTCCATCCCTCCATCCCTCTATCCATCTATCCATTCAACAGGAATTTGTTAAGGATATACTCCTATCTGCCTTGGGCTAGATGTTGCAGATACAAAGAAACAGTCCTTGACCTCAAAAAGCTTGAATTCTGTTGGGGGAAACATGCATGATATAGAAGGTGGTAAATATACATAGAATATATTTGAAAGAAAGAAAATAATTTTGTGGAGAATGGATGAAAATGAGAGGTGAGAAGGAATCAGGAAAGGCACAGGAAACTAAGCAAAACTATATTCAAAGGAAAGTGTAGAAAGTGTCTAAATGGTGACTGTGAATGCTCCTGTTTGGCTAAAGTCCTTGAGATAAGGCTGGAGAGGAAGGTCAGGGAGAATCTCTGGATTCTAAGTGAAAGAGTTCAGAGCATGATGTCATAGATCTAGAGCTGGAAGCGATCATTAAGGTTGTATAGAACAATCCTGACATCTACAAAAGGGACAGGAGAATGAAATGGGAAACCGATCTAGCATCTTTGCCAAGAAAACTTCAAATGAGGTCATGAAGTGTAGAAAACACTGAAAACTACTAAACAACAAAGGAAGTTTGTCCAGATTCCCATTGGAGTGCTTCTCCCTGCTTCCTCTTTTCCCCCCTCCCCATGACTGCTCTCTATTACCTGATACTGGATAGTATACCTTAAACAGAGCTGGGCTTGGAGTCTAAGAGGGCTTGAATTGACCCATTAGTAGTGATGTGGCTCTAGGCAGTTCAATTAACTTGTGTGAACCTCAGTTTTTTCATTGGCAATGGAAGCAGTCTTAGTTGCATTATTTGCCTCCCAGGCTGGTTATTGGGAATCCATTCTCTACATAGGAGATATCTTTATTTCCTCTTCCCACTTAATGAAAGGATGTGAATATAAATACTTGTGGCAAGGCATAAATTATAAGATCATATATTTCATGGTCAACCAGTGCAACTTCTTCATTTTATGGATAAAGAAACTGAGGCCCGGAGATGCTCAGGTTCACACAGGTAGCAAACAGAAGAGCTGGAACTTGAATGTGGGTCTGGCAACCCCAAATCTAGCATTTTTTCTATTTTGCCAACTGGTCACCTAGTCCAGTCTAACCTGAGGCAGGAATCCCTTCTCCAGTGTCCCCAGAAGTCACTGCTTATAGACATCTAGTGAAGGGGAGGGAGGAAGAGAAGGAATAAGAATTTTTAGCACTTATTATATGCCAGAAACTATGCTAAGCATTTTACAAATATTAGCTTTGAGCCCCCCAACAATCCTAGAAGATAAATGTAATTTTTATTCCCATTTTAATACTGAGGAAACAGAAGCAAACAGGTTTAAGTGACTTGCCCAGGGTCTCACAGCTAGTAAGAGTCTGAGACTGGATTTGAACTCAGGTTTTTCAGACTCCAGGATCAATGCCTTTCCACTGCACCACCTCACTGCCTTTGAAAGGGAACTCTCTCCCTTCTGAAGCAGCCTGTTTCAAGTCCCTGACCTTCAAAATAGGGAATGAGAAAAACAAATACCTTGTTCCTTACTAGACTGATGTCTCCCATAAACAGAAGCAATAGGAAACCATGAGGAATAGAAAAAATCTATTGGAATAAAGGAAAATTCCTTTTGAAGTCAATGGAACTAGTATAAAGAAAAATGTTAACTGGAGATTTGGAGCTAACAAGGATTTCAGTGGCCATTGACTCTACCATCCTCGTTTTACAGATGGGAAAACTGAGGTACAGAGAATTTAAGTGACTTGCTCAGGATCATATAGTAGAAAAATATCTGAGGCAGAAATTAAATTCGAATCTTCTTGATTTCAAGTCCAGTGCTCTGTCTTTTACCCCACACTCTAAGTCAGGTAATCTTAACTTGGGGTCATTTAGTCAGCCAGCAATCATTTATTAGGTCTCTATTAAGACTAATAAGAGTTGGGGATACATAGAAAGTGCAAAACAATATCAAACAAACCCAAACCAGAGAGCCTCCTCTCCAAGAGCTCCCAGGCTAACAGGGGAGACACAATGCAAAAGACTAGAGACAAACAAGATGTAGGGGATAAAAAGAGATCACATCAGACGGATATGGCCTTGGTGGGAAAGCATATTGGGAAAGGTTTCTTGTAGAAAGGAAGATATTAGCTGCATCTTGAAGGAAGTCAGGGAGAGAAAATATTGCAGAAAAGGAGTAGAGAGATGAAAGGTTGTCTTGGAAAACAGCAAAGGAACACAGAGCAAAGGGAACAGAGTGGAGTGAGTCATAAAATTTAGGTCTGGTGATAAGAGGCCCCCAAACAGAGGGGCTTCTATTTGATTGTGGATGTGATTGGGAACCACTGTGAGTTATTGAATAAGGAGGCTATCATGGTCAGACTTGGACTTTAGAAAGATCAATTTGATAGCTGAGAGGAAAATAGGCTGGTGTGCCTGTCAGGTCACAGCTTAGGACTTGAAATGACTTCTAAGAGAATATCCTTGAGTTAGAGAGACCAGCCAGTAGCTCTTGCAATAATCCAGAATGAGGACTGTACCTGTGTAGTGATGGAGTCTTAGGAGAGAAGAAAAAGCTATATGAGAGATGATCCAGAGCTAACATCGACAAGACTTGGCAGCACATTGGATATGGCGGGGAAGAGAGGAAGGTATTGGGGAATGACACCTCTGATGCTAACCTTGAGAGGATGATGGTACCCTTGACAGTAATAGAAAAAGTAGGAAGAGAGTAAGGTTTGGGGGTGGGCAAGGGAAGATAATAAGTTCTGTTTGGGATTTTCTGTTGAATTTAGGGTATCTATAGAACATGGAGATGTGAGGCTAAAGGTCAGGAGAGTGTTTAGGGCTGGAGAAGTAGGTCTGATGATCATTTGATAAAAGCTAGCAAATTGAATTCATGGGAACTGATGAGGTCACCAAGTGAAATAGTATAGCAGCAGAAGAGAGGTGGGACCACGACAGAGCTTTGGAGGTCATTAGGGATTGACCTAGAAGAAGATCCAGCTAAGGAGGTGGAGAAGGAGAACTCGACTTGGTGAAAGGGAAACCAAGAAAGAGTCCATGTCCCAAAAACCCAGAGAGAAGAGAGTCTGAAGAATTTGGAGACTAGGCGTCAAAGGCAGCAGAAAGGTCAGGGAGAATGAGGATTTAGGAAAGGTCAATAGAGCTGAACTTTAAAAAATATGGTTGGAAAAACTGGATTCCTAGATAATTGGTTTCCTTTGTGCTATAATGCGGGAAGCCAGTAAGAGAATAGATAAAAATCTGAGACTCCTCTTTTGACCCCTTTTGTGATCCTTGTGATTTCTTGTTGAAAAGTATTGTGGCCTTATTGAAAAGCTTTAAGTTCCTAGCAAACCTGAATTTAAAGGGTTAACACTGTTCCCCTTTGACCAGGAATGCTGCTGCCTGGTATAGCCAAGGCCAAAATCTTAGTGGGGGCAATTCAACCCTGAGAGGGATACTCCCCAACTTGGCTTCCTGATAAGAAGCCAGTCAAAATTCAGCCTTGGCCTTGGTCTATTCTGAAGACAATGTTTTGTGTTTTGATATGACATAATTTGCAACTTCTGGACATCTGCAAAGTTTCAGGGGGGTTCTTTTGTGTGAAATGAGTCTTGATATATATATAATAAACTCCATGCTCCTGGAGCCAGAGCTGGAAGCATGAGGTAAAAGACAACTCCCTTGTTCCATCCTTATTTCCTTATCAACTAAACTATCCATATCAGATTATCAGAGATGATAAAGTGATCTCAACACTATAACCCACCAAACTCATGTTTCTGAGGTTGGATTTCTTGGTTTTTCCAGTTTACCAAGGGGTCTTTGACAGGAAAAAGGCAATGAACCACTGCTTTATGGAAGATTAAGAAACAGAGCTTTGGAACATGGGCCAGATTCTGCAAATGAGGGAAATCAACCTCAGGCCATGGAAGAATAAATATTAGCCCTGCCTGCTGGGACAGAGTTTAGACCTGAAATGACTTCAAGGGTGACCGCTCCTGGAGTCTTCATGTTTTAACAGGGGTTAGTATACTGTAAGTCATAATGAAAGTGTATCAGTGCCCCAAGGAGCATGTCTATGTATACACAGGAACCTTTGGCTGGTGCCTGTGGCTAGATGATGGAAAGAGAGATACTTGGTATAGGCAAGGTCACCAGAGGCAGCAGCTATGCCCACCAGTCATGGTAGAAGGGGAAATGCTTTGTTACGCAAACAAAGCGGGCTATGAAAGATATGTCTACCGGGGAGAGATGAACGTTGAGGGGGCTGCCATATTTTGGGATTAAGCACAAAGATGAAGGCATAGGCCAGCAGCATGTCTGTGATGATGTGTCCCTACCCTAGCAGAAGAAATGTCAGGATACCAACCAGGGCCCCACAGCTTTGTCAGTCACTGGGAACAATGGGCTCTGACTCCTTATTCACCTCTTCTTGGAGTCAGAGCCATTATAAGATAGTGTCTGAGGGCTATCAAGTCCCATAGATCTGGACATCGGCCATCTTCATTCTACAGAAACCAGAAGGAACATGCAGATCACAGGTGGATTTACTCCACAACCAACTGCAACAAAGGCACAGAGGAAAACTCTTGCCCTTCCTGGAGTCTGGAATTTCCATCCTCTTAATTCTCGGGAGTGAAGTGTTATAACTCTTTGTAGTCTGTAACCTGTATGATACTCCTCTCTGAGCTTGTCTGAGCTCTGTATTTGCACAAACGGTTCTCCTGGGTCTGGGAATGGCTTTTTAAACTTATCTTGGGCCAGGGGAGAAAACCAGGGACATGACTGAAGTCACTTAAGCAACAAGAGGAACCAGTCTGCAATGAAATTTGACCAAGGGCATTGCCATTAAGTACCTAGGTGAGACTTTCCTTCTCATTCCCACTGAGAGTAACATCTAACCAGGGGGACAGTCTGTGACAAAGAAGCTCTTTTTATGGAACTTCAGACATTTATTGAATAGATTAAGAAGATAATTTCTGGATCTCCTCTGCTCCTGAAATCATGTAATCATGTGCTTTCTCTCTCTCTCTCTCTCTCTCTCTCTCTCTCTCTCTCTCTCTCTCTCTCTCAAACAATCTAATGATTCCATCTCTAAGCCAAGGCCCTCCAATTGCCAACAAAACACCCTCTTATGGGATAAAAGGAATTCAGCCACTCTTTCCCCTAGATAAATTTTCTTTTTCACCCTTTGCTGTGGAATGACCAAAGAAACCCAGAATGAAACAAAGGAGCCAGTGAGTGAGTAATTATGCTGGAGGAACTCAAACTTTTCGAGGGTCCTACCCAACGTTGAAAGAAAGCCTTTACTTCAAACACGCACACAGACGTAATTGAGCAGGATGCCTTTCTCATGTTGGTCTACATAGGGTCACTTGTGGAGTAACAATGGAATATTTTGTTCATAATGAGACCTTAGCTAGTTGGGTTGCAGTAAAGCTTTTCATCTTCTAATTATGGTGTTTAGAAGACAATGGAGACAGCTTAAACTAATAAGAATGCTGCTAAAACTGGTAAGATTGCCGCCGGTGTTACAAAGAGAACTGTTGGCTTGCTGTGGACAGTGTACATTTAACCTGTCACCGGACGCACAGTGGTTTACAGGTACAATGTAAAGGGATGCATTGAGGAGCTTTCTGATGAATGATGCCAGGGTTGGCATTAGGGTATTCAGAAAGAGCAGCTGAACTTATAATACGAGTTTAATAGAAATTAATGCCCTCCCCCTCCTGTTCCCCATTGAAATCCCCCACACGGAAGTTTTCCTCTGTGAACCTCCTTGCCATTCTGATGCAAAGTTCCAGGTTCCTGGAACAGACTGTGATTCAGCTCCACATTCCTGTTGCTGAGGCCACGTCCAATTCAGCTGAAAATGAGAAGCACAGTGTGTGCCCTTCCTGGGCTTTGGACCCTTCCTGGGGGAAGCTTGTTAAAAGCTGGGCTAATATAGGGCACTCACCTCCTTCTGTAGCTCTTCTGTTCTGAGCTCTATTAGTGGTATTAAAACATGGAATTCAAGTAAAGAGTTTAAAAATATCTCTTGCAAAGTTTGACATCAGCAGTTGCAAGTACCTTCAGGCATCAGAATAAGATTTTCTCTGGCCCAGATACAGTCCAACAGCTGTTCAGAGGCTATGGACATTTAAAAAAAAAGATGATGATGATGATGATGATGATAATGATGGTGGTGGTGGTGGTGGTGGTGATGATGATGAAAGCTAACATTTATATGACACTTTAAGGTTTGTAAAGTACTTTTCATATGTCGTCTCATTTGATCCTCTCAACTTTGGGAAGAAGGTGCTGTTATGACCTCCATTTTGCAAATATGGAAATTGAGGCACAGCAAAATGAACCCATTGGCCCAGGGTCACACAGCTATCAAGTGTCTAAGGAAGGATTTGAACACAAGTCTTTCCTGCCTCTCAGTTTAACGCTGTATGCATAGTGCCATTTATTTTTAAGGTATAGTAGAAGTGGTGCCCCTGATTTGAGGGCAGCCGACCTAGAGATTTCAGAGTTGGTGCAACCCAGACACGGCATCCCTTAAAAGAAGAAGAGTCCTGTGAAATAGGAACTACAGTGATGAAGAACTTGAGGAGTAGAGAACTGAAATCATTTGCCCAGGCTGTGGCTAAAACATGCAAAGGCAGGATTCAGACTTAGGTATCTCCTGGCTCCAGCATCAGTGTCCTTTACGCTCTGACATGCTAGAAGGCATATATGCATAGACCACAATTATGTACACATCATTTCCCAGCCCTCCACATGCTTTTAGTAGGGTAGAGAAGCTTAGCTCTTGAGTCCTTGTCTTAAAAAAATCCATAAAAGGAATGAAATTTCTGAATTTTCTTTTTCTAGATTATCCCTGTTCTAGCTCTGTGTCTGTACAGTTCTGGTCCATTTGATTAAGAGAGTAGGACACATTAATGGCAGGACAGAGATGGCTTATGAGGACAATAAAACAAAGAGAGAGAGAGAAGAGAAGAGAAGAGAAGAGAAGAGAAGAGAAGAGAAGAGAAGAGAAGAGAAGAGANGAAGAGAAGAGAAGAGAAGAGAAGAGAAGAGAAGAGAAGAGAAGAGAGAAAGAGAGAGTTACTATGTCTCCCTAAAGGTAGCCAGAGCATCTGATTCACCCCAACCTTTAACAATTCCACCCTCTTGTATAATGCCTGACGCACAATAGATACTTAATAAATGCTTATGGTATGATATGCCATTGTATTATATTGTATATGTTATTATGTTGTATCGTGATTCCATATGGATCTAAATATTTACACCAGTGGAGGTGCATCCTGTGGGGGCATAATAACTATCAACATTCATACTTTTTTTATGTTTCCAGGGCAGTTGACATGATGTTTTTTGGGCCTGACAACCATCCTTTGGGCATTTCTCATCATCTCCATTTTCCAGAGAAGGAGCCTGAGGCTCCCAGAACTTCTGTGGCTTGTCTGCAGTGACTCAACCCACAAAGGTCTGAGGTGGGATTTGTGCCCAAGTCTTCTGGACACTGAATCTAACCCTGTAGAGTCAGAATATTTGTTGAGTGAGTGAGCGTGAATGAACCATTTTCCAAGCCCATGCTGTTAAACTCACACTGTGGCCCACACAGTGACTTAGAAAACCTCTGGCCATCTACCTAGAGAGGAAAGACAGAGTCTCAGATTCTCTCCAAGAGAAAAGGGCCTCCCTCAGAGTGAGATCATCTTAGCCAACTTCTACCTGCAGAGAATCTCTGCTCTGAGTGGACTCCCCAACAAACACTTACTCAATCTTTGCTTGAAAAACAGCAACAACGGGGAGCCCGTTCCACTTGGGAATTGCTTTCTTCTTCAGAGAACGTTCTCTAAAATCGGTTTCCCTAACTGTGTCTCTTGAAGTCTTCCCCTCATCCCTTCTGCCTCGGTCCTTTAAAGCCCAGGAAAACCAACAGAATTCTCTTTCTCTGGGTCAGTCCTCCCCCTAGTTGGAGAGCGAGCTGTCTGCTGCCCTCTCCTTCCTCCACCCAAGTCTTCTCTTCTCCAAACTAAGCATGTGTTAGCCACATTAAAAGAGGCAAAGTTAGCCCGGCGCCTGGACCCTAGTAGGTGGCTAATAAATGCTTGGTACCTGACCCAATGGTCTAGACCAGAGGCCCTTCTTCATGTGGGTTTCCCTCCCTGGACACTCTCCAGCTTATCAGTGTCTTTGCTTTAAAAAAAAAAAAAATGTTTTGCTGTGGCTGAACGCAGTCTTCCCTGGGACTCCTTTGAGAGCATTTAGTCCAAGCCCCCATTTGACTGATAGGCTAATGATGGCAATTTCCAGGAGATGACTGGATATAAACGGATTTAAGGTGATGCTTCGAATGCCTTCGCAAAATCAAAGATCAAAAAACTGCCAAGCAGACAAACCTTTGTATCCTCCAACCTCTGTCCTGGGGCCTTGCCAAAAAAAAAGAAAATAGCTAATTGGCACGGGCAATGCTTGCCAATCAGGCGGAGGGGATTTGCAGGGAGGGGGGAAATTGCCTGGGGCTGTAAAAACTTCCCGAGCATCCGGCAGAAGGGCTGCGGGGAGGGGGAGCTTCGGGCGGGAGTGCCCAGGAAGGGGGAGAGCCCATTTGTGGCTTTACTGCTCCCAGGAAGAAGCCCCATGATGCCTCTGCTGGATTCTGTGCCTTCCAGCCCACGGGGGTGCTCATTGCCGGGCCCGGGAGATGGAAGCAGCTGCAGCCCGGCCCCCTGCTCTGTCCTCTGCTAAAGGCTGAAGGAGGATGAACCTGGCGCGGAGGAACGCCAGAGAGAACAAGAGAGCGAGCGAAGCGGCTCCCACAAATCCAACGTGCCAGACAATAGCAGCCGACCTTTGCCTCCAGTGAAACCCAACCCCAAAATTGGCTGCTTTGAAGCCCGCGAGGAATTTATGTCTGTGCCTCAGGGGTCAAGTGGCAGGTCAGCCTCACCCTGCCGATGGGCATTGCTCTGCCTCCCTCAGCTGCCACTTCCCTTTGTATGTGGCAGCAGAGCGAGGAGGAGCGCCCTTAGCACAGTCCCGAGGCTCCGCGTCCTGGCAGTCTGGGGGGACCAGGAGCCCTGACCGCTTCCTGCTCCCTTTCACCCTCCCCCCCCCCCCCACTACAGAGAAAGGAAGGGACAAAAAGGAGAATAAGTGAGTCACGGGAGGGAGAGTCCCGCGCAGGACACGGGCCAGATTCCAGTCCACTGAGGGTTTGGCATGAAGCTTCAACATGGTTCTTATCAGTTCCAAAGAGAACAAAGTTCTTAAAGTGACAAATAATAGTAGGGCCAACCTGGCTGGCACTTTCCAGCTTACAAAGCACTTTACCGGGATTCTCGGTGGGAAGCATTTAGCGCACATCAGTCACTGTGATGAGTCCTCGACAGGGGAAGAGAAAAAAGAAACAGTCCTCCCTCAGGAAGGAAGGCTGGAGGGTGCAGGATGGATGGACGATGGAAGTGGGGGAAGCATTTTATTAAATACTCACTTGGTGCAAAGCCCTGCGCTAATCCCTGGGGATTTTCTACAAGTAGGAAAGTCAGCTGAGTCCTTGTTGGGGGGAGGGGGGTGTCTCACCTGTTAGGATGGGAGACAACGCATGAAAAGTTCAGCTACAAGGTGGTTCCTGGGGTTCTTAGGAGGCAGCCGCAAAGGAGGGAGAAGACTTCTCCTTTGCTCTAATTTCTACCAATAAAATGGCACTAGTTGATGATGCTGAACCATCTGACAGGGCGGAGGAGTTTGGCGGTCAGGCTTCCCTCCTGGGTCTTCAGTAGGAGCAGTCAGTCCCTAGGTGGCATCTTCACAGAGAGGCTTCCTACAAGAAAGACGGAGGGCCCTGGCTTCCAATCATTGCTATTCCCAGGAACCTGGGCTGTCTACATCTGAATCTGAGGGGGAAATGACGACAGCCAAAGCAGTGGAAGGGGTTTGAGCACCTGACTTAAGACCCCCCAGCCCCTACCTTCATCTCTATCTCAGGGAGCCTTGATGCTCAGGACCTACATTATGAATGGAGAAACAGTTGTCTGTGAGAATTTCGATTCAAACGTTCTGACTTTGAACCCTAAATTTGGTATTTACACGGTCATTGGTTACCTTGAACAAGTCATTGAAGTTCTCCAAGGAGGGGCATCTAATACAGGGTAGAAGACAGGAAGAAAAAAAAAAGCTAGAGAACAATGGTGATGGTGATGGTGATGGTGATGGTGATGGTGATGAGAGGCATTTCTATGGCAGACCTGTGATTTTATTAGTCATTTCCTCTTGGATTGCAGACTAGCAGCTCTCTTTGCAGCTTCTTAGAGAGAAGAAGCCTAAAACACTGAGAGATTGTGGGCCAGGGACAAGACTTAAACCTAGGTCTTCCTGACACATTTTATCCATTAATCTCATTGCCCTCAACAACTCTTCTGTGTCTGTGTCAGTGATTGTGTCTGTGTCTGTCTCTCTCCTACTTATTTAAAGAATGCTCTGGATAGATGGTCACACCTGAGCACCACAACAATAACATTAGAGTTAGGTGCCACAGGTCTTATTCTTTCCATTTTACAGGTGAGGAAATTGGCTTAGGCAGGTTAAATGATTTGCTCATGATGATAAAGCTCATGAGTGTCAATAGCAGGATTTGAAGAACAGAAAATCTGAAGATCCTTATAATTTCCTGACTAACTTCATCAATTTTTCAGGATTTACAAATGTTGCTTCCCCCCCAATCCAAGATCATTGCAATCCCCTCATTTGAGCAATTCTTCATCTCTGTCCTCTATGTGAATTTAATATAAAGTGTAGCCCCTATTCTATTTGAAAACCCCTTACCAGCTCATGCATATTATGGCAGGACACAAGAGATCAAGCAGCTCTCTGGCTTTCTGGAAGAGGTTGACTAAAATGCTGCATGGCTACCTAAAGTCCTGACTCTCAGAAGTCCTCATGAGTGATGGGTCTGGAATTCAGGACTGGGGACTTAGACTGAAGTTGAGCCTCTCCACTCAGAGAGCCCCAGTAGTAGTGACAAAAATGGACTATGTGAGCAGATGGAGAGGAAGCACTGACTCTCTTTCCCATGAGACTCTCTCTTCCTTCTCTGAAGTGTTTACTCTTGCCCAGAGCATCCACTTCACCTGGGGCTGGGGCTGGGGCTGAGGCAACATGGTGCCACTTGGAGGCTTTTTAGTTGGTGTGGCCAAGTGATTTTTCTCTCTCTCTCCCTGTCTCTCTCCTTCCCTCCCTAACTTTGATGAATAAATGATTATAAGTTAATACAGGGTCTCAAGAGAATTTTAATCATTACACTTCCCAAACAAAATGGAAGTAAGTCACTTGAGTTCAGATATTTTTGAGCCAATGCTTTCTCAACACATGTGGCTCTGGCAAGTTGATGTGGAGTATACTGAAATCCACTACAGCCCCCAAATAATAGTTATTGGAGAAAAGGACCAATTCAAGGGGAAAAACAGATTACAATATAAAGAAACATGGCTAGGCCCAATGTTTATCTATGGGAAGAGAGAGGGAAATGATGCCTAAAACAAAGAGATCATTTATGTGGAGATAAGTACTGGGGGAGGACTTAGAAACAGGACTTAGGAAATAAGTCTCCAAGGAAGAATTTCAAGTTTAAAAGTGAAAGCTTGGGAAATGTTGAGCTGTTGGCCCCAGCCATATTATCTCCCAGGGGAGTCAGCTCATCTGTGGAATTTGCTGAAACTTAAGAAATGTGGCTTTTAATACAACTCGTTCCTTTATCTCTGCATCACTTTGGACATGTCGGCCCTCTGTTTTGTCTGTAAAATGACGGGTTTGGGGTAAATGAGGCTGAAGTCTCTTTCAGCTTTGAATCTTGTAAGGTCTGATGTGCAGATGTCCATCTTAATACCCATTATCCATTCCAGCTGAAGTTGGTGGCATCTGTGGAGGCTGAGGAAAGATCCTAAATAATATTTGTGGACTCACTGGTCTAATTACTTCCCAGTGAGTCCACAGAGAACTCTGAGGCCAGAGAACATGATGGGAACATTTCACAAAATGCTTAACACCTCCACAGAACTGGTCTTGCTGACACACACACACACACACACACACACACACACACACACAGAGAGAGAGAGAGAGAGAGAGAATATAAAAGATTTAAAACAGGAAGGGACCTCAGAGTCCATTGAGTCCAACCCCCTTGTTGTATGGAGGAGGAAGGTAAAGCATAAGGCCCCTATAGGCAATGCCAATGCCAGTTGAGCTATTGTGCTATAAGAAATTATAAGTAAGATGATTTCAGAAAAAGCTAGAAAGATCTGCAGCAACTGATGCAGAGTGAACTAAGCAAAACTGGGGGAACATTGTACACAGTAAGAGTAATACTGTAGGATGATCATCTGTGAAAACTTGGCTACTCTCAGCAATGCAATGATCTGGGGCAATCCTGAAGGAATTATGATGGGGAAAGCTCTCCACCTCCAGAAAAAGAACTCTTGGAGTTCTTTCACATCAGTGTAACTTTGCTTTTATTTGGGGACTTTGGTTATATATGAAGGTGCTCTTACAACAGTGACCAATATGGAAGTGGGTTTTGTGTGACAAGAAAAATAAAATTGAAAAAGAAAAAGAAAAAAGAAATATCAATTGAGAATTGAATGCAGGTCTCAGGTTTAGTAGCATCTATGGAACTGTTAAGCAAAACCTCATGTACTTCATCTTCTCTAAAACCATGGAAAGACCACTTAGTCACCTAGATACAGTGATGGAAGGAGCCTTAGAAGTTACCTAGTCCAACTTTCTTATATTAAAGATTAGGGGGAAGGGGAAGAAAGAAGACATTTATATAGTGCCTACTGTGTGTGTGTGTGTGTGTGTGTGTGTGTGTGTGTGTCCAACATTGTGCTAAGTAAGCACTTTATCTCATTTGATCCTCAAAACACCTGGGATAGTACCTCCATTTTACAGATGAGGAAACTGAGGCAAACAGGTTAAGTGAGTTGCCTAGAGTCACACAGCTAGTAAGTTCCTGAGGTCAGATCTGCACTCAAGTCTTCCTGACTCAATGCTCAGTGCTCTATCCATGTTGCCATCTAACTGCCTTAGGAATGAGGCAATAGATGATGAAACTGAAACTCAGAGGGTTAAAGTGACTTATCCAAAATCACACAGCTAGTGTCAGAGGTAGAATGTGAAACCTGGTCTCTCTAGAACTAAGTTCAAAGATGATGAAGATTAGATTGTAGGGGCTCATTTCATGGCCAGCATATAGTACACACACAATTTAATAAGCATGTGCCACATAGCAGCAACTATCCTAGGTGCTGGTTGTACTAAGATAATGGAGGCTTCCATTCTGCTGGGGGTGGGGAATGGGTGGGATGAGGTAGACATAAAATAGACATAGATGAGTAAATCAATAATATTTACCCAGTTGGGTACTAAACGCCAGGCTGAGTGCATCAAGGTGACAGTAAGCCATTATTAAGCATTTTCTACACCACCAGCATTGGACTAAACTCTGAGGAAACACATAGGCAGAACACAATCTCTGCCCTCAAGGCATTTCCAGTGTAATGGGAGAGTCAGCACAGAAAACATATATACAAGGCAGATATTATAAGTAGGAGACTAAGGTTTTTGTATTTTATTTTAGTGACAATAGGGAGCCATGGAAAGCTCTTGAGTATGCAAAGAAGTGGTAAAATGTGTGTTTAGAAATAGTAATCTGGCAACTGTTTAAGGTTGGATTTTTCTTGTGTTCTGTTTTGTTTTTTTAACCCTTACCTTCCATCTTAGAATCAATACTGTGTGTCCATTCCAAGGCAGAAGAACGTTAAGGACTACACAATGGAATTAAGGGACTTGTCCAGGGTCACACAGCTAAGAGGTGTCTGAGGCCACATTTGAACCCAGGACCTCTGAGCTATCCAGATGCCCTTTCCTATGCTCTGAATTATCGTTTAACTTAACTTTCCTAACCATCTTTCTATCCACTACCCCTTCCAGGAAGGCAGCGTACAGCATTTTATCCTCGCTCTGTAGACGATGAAATGGAGGCTCCGAAAGGCTGCCGGAAGGAGTTGCCTGGGGTTACAGAGCCATGAAACGTCCAGCCAGACCTTGAACCCCAGCCTCCCCAGCCTCCAAGTGCTCCCCTCCCATCCAGTGGACGCCTCCGCCCCCAGTGACTAACAACAGTTTAAGCCCATCTCTCAGAGCCTGATTGGTACGTCTTTATAACTTCGTTTCTGATGGGGCCCAGTAATCCTGAGAAATGAACTTCAATTGCTTTTTCTTCGAGAGCTCCAGAGTTACTCAGTGGAGGGCCCCGGCGCGCGGCGTGTCAAGGACCAGTGGGTCAGCGGGCCTGAGATAGCGGCGGCGGCGTGTGAAATGAACACTTGATACTGTATATAAATTGAATGATCAGCTGGGTGATTTTAGAACTACCTGGGTGGAATTTATGTGTCCTCTGGATGAGATGATGGTTCTAGGCCAGGGGGAGTACATCTGCCAGGCAGTGGAGTAATCAGCAGCCTGTGGGAGGGGAGCGGGGCGGTGGGGGGTGGGGAAGTAGCTTGACCTTCGCCTTTCTCCACCCCCTCTTCTGCTCTTCACTCTCAGGATGCTAGAATGCTGCCTCAGGCTCCCGTGCTGGAAGCCTGGGGAAGGTAGCCGGGGAGCTCCCTTTGTCTCCCCGCAAGGGCTACTTGACATCCCAGTCCCTTGAATTTTGAGAGCCCTACAGGCTGGCTGGCTGGAGCTCAATACAAAGGGAGACCTGGATGTGGTTCGCCTCCCAGGCTCCTGGGGAGATGAAGACAGGCTCTTTACACACTTGAACTTCAGCAGAGCCCTTCTCTCCTGGGTTTTCAGGGAGACACAAAAGGGAATAAACTAGTCACCACCACAGCAATAACGAAGCTCACGCTCATGTGCCGTTTTAATGTCCACAAAGCATCTTCTTTGCATTCTCTCCTTTGGTCACCCTTAGCTCCCGGCAGCTGCCTGCCTCAGTCTCTTCCTCATACCTACATCTCCAGTAGAAAACTGAAGCAGAGACTCCTGCCAATTCTATTTATTCCTTGTCACTGTTGTTCCTTGGCTCCCTGGTCGGAGGAAATGGGGCCCTTCCTAGTCTAGAGCCGGTGTTAGTAGCCCTCTTCTTAGCTAATAGGAGTTAGACGATGATTTATGGAGGACTAAGGCAACGTCGGTTGGTAAAAGGCACAGCAGCATTAGAGATTAGAGTTTGACGGGACCTCAGAGGGGATTGAGGGGAAACCCTTGACTTTAAAAGGGAAGAAACTGAGGCAGGAGAAGTGAAAGTCACACATAGGAAGTGACAGGTTGGATTAGACATTTTAAGCATTCAATTCAATTTATGTTTATTAATAAAAACGGACAGTTGTTTAATGCTTTAAATTCGGTCATGTAGAGTGTCATTTGAGCCTCTCTATAGCCCTGTGAGGTAGATTATACAGGTGTATAAAACCTGCAGTGGTTCCCTATTCCCTATAGGATCAATTAAACTTCCCAGTTTAGCATTCAAAGACTTTTACAAACTCAGATCAGCCTCTCTCTCTCTTTTTAAAAAATTTTTATTGTCATGCAAAACACTTCCATGTTAGTCATTATTGTGAGAACAAACTCATACTTAGCCAAAACTCCCAAATAAAATCATAAATACACTGATGTGAAAGACGACTCCAGAAGTTCTGACTCTGGAGGTGGAGAGCCTTCCCCATCATAAAAGTCTTCGGGATTGTCCCAGGTCCGTGCATTCCAGCCTTGCTTTCTAGCCTTGCTGCACATTCTAGGGCTCTGGGGTTTGCAAAGCGCTTTACACATATTAGCACCTTTGATCCTCCCTATCACTGCCTTCCACACAACTTACTTGCTGTTTCCTAATCAGCATTACAATCTCTGGCCTCTGAGACTTCAATCTCATTCTTTCTTCCCTTGGCATCATAGGATTTCTAGCTGGCCTCCTTCAAGGCTCTCTTTTCTGATTTCTCCTGGTTAGTATCAAGAAAACAAAAACTAGAGAACAATGCTGATGGTAACGCTGATGCTGATGCTGATGCTGATGCTGATGGTGATGAGAGGCATTCCTATGGCATTTTTTTGTCTAGACTTGTGATTTCATCGGTCATTTCCTCTTGGATTGCAGACTAGCAGCTCTCTTTGCAGCTTCTTAGAGAGAAGAAGCCTGGAACACTGAGAGATTGTGGGGCAGGGACAAGACTTGAACCTAGGTCTTCCTGACACATTTTATCCACTAATCTCATTGCCCTCAACAACTCTTCTGTGTCTGTGTCAGTGATTGTGTCTGTGTCTGTCTCTCTCCTACTTATTTAAAGAATGCTCTGGATAGATGGTCACACCTGAGCACCACAACAATAACACTAAGAGTTCGGTGCCACAGGTCTTATTCTTTCCATTTTACAGTTGAGGAAATTGGTTTACCAGGTTAAATGATTTGCTCATGATGATAAAGCTCATGAGTGTTAATAATAGGATTTGAAGAACAGAAAATCTGAAGATCCTTATAATTTCATGACTAACTTCATCAATTTTTTCAAGATTTGCAAATGTTGCTTCCCCCAATCCAAGATCATTGCAATCCCCTCATTTGATAAATTCTTTATCTCTGTCTTCTATGTGAATTTAATATAAAGTGTAGCCCCTGTTCTATTTGAAAACCCCTTACCAGCTACATTTCTTTGTTGACATGAAGATTCCTGCCCTGTGGTGGCTCCTTGCACTCCCTGATCCAAGACTGTGGTGAGAGGACCCCTTTCCCCTTTGTGGGATTTTGGCCTTCTCACTCTGACCCAATGCCCATCTCTCCTTCGAACCACTATTTGGGCAGTGTGTGTGATTTCATCTCCATTTGGGAGGAATTCCCTCTACCAATCTGGACAGACACCTGCTCTATACTGGAGAGTTTGTTGAGGATGTAGAGAGCCTCATCTAGTAGGGTCATAGCAAGTAGGTGTAGAGCAGGATATGAACCCAGACCTCTTCTCCAAGGTCATACTCTCTCTCTTATAGCAGTTTCCTAAAGTTCAGGTCATGACATAGATCTTCTTCTTCTTCTTTTAAGCCCATTTATCTCCCACATTAGAATGTAATTTCTTTAAGGACAAAATCTATTTCTGGTTTTTCCTTGGCACCTTTGCTGCTAAGCAATGAATCTGGCACAGAGAAAGGGCTTAATAAATATTTGTTAAGTGACTGCCTAACTGACCAAGTCATTCTCCTATTAGAAAAACTTGAGTGACTCCTCTTTTAGCTCTAGGATTAACAATGAAATGCTCATTTTTGGCATTTAAGCCCTTCTCCATCTGCCCCCATCTTGCCTTTCTAGTTAACTTATACATTATTGCCCTTTACTTCACTGTTCAGTCATTGGCTGACTTATTCCTTATCTATGATGCTTCACCTCCAGCTTCGCTAGCTTCCCATGAGCAGTTCTCATACCTGAAATTGTTATTGTTGAGTTTTTTCAGCCTTACCTGACTCTTTGTGACCCCGTTTGGGAGTTTCTTGGCAGAAATATGGAAGGTTTTGTTCTTTTCTTAACAGGATGAAGTGATTTTTCTGGTCATACATCTGGAAAGTGCCTGAGGCTGGCTTTGAAATGAGGAAGAATAGTTTTCCTGACTCCTGGCCCCTCAGCCTATCCCCTGCTTAACTAGCTGCTCCATGCCTGAAATACTCTCCTCTTTTGTCTTCAGCTCTTAGAATCTGTTTTCCTTCAAGACTTAGCCAAAGTACACTAATACACTCCTGGTGGAGTTGTTAATTGATCCAACCATTCTGGAGGGCAATTTGGAATTATGCCCAAAGGTCTTTAAAATATGGCCTGCCCTTTGATCCAGCCATACCACTGCTGGGTTTGTACCCCAAAGAGATCATAGGGGAAAATACTTGTACAAAAATATTTAGAGCCGCAAACTTTGTGGTGGCAAAAAAATTAGAAAATAAGGGGATGTCCCTCAATTTGGTAATGACTGAACAAATTGTGGTATCTGATGGTGATGGAATATTATTGTGCTCAAAGGAATAATAAACTGGAGGAATTCCAGGTGAATTGGAAAGACCTCCAGGAAGTGATGCAGAGTGAAAGGAGCAGAACCAGGAGAACATTGTACACAGAGACGGATACATTGTAGCACAAAAAAATGTAACTGACTTTGCTACTAGTAACAATACAATGACCCAGGACAATCCAGAGGGACTTAGGAGAAAGAATGTATCCACATCCAGAGAAAGAACTGTGGGAGCAGAAACACAGAAGGAAACATAGGATCCATCATGTGGTTCGATAGGGATAGGATTAGGGTTTTGATGTTAAAAGATCACTTTATTACAAATATGAATAATGTGGAAATCATTTTTGAACAATGATACACGTATAAACTCAGGGGAAATACTTGTCAGCTCCAGGAGGAGGGAGAATAGATGGGGGTGGGGGATCATGAATCATATAACCATGGAAAATATTCTTAATTAATTAATTAATTTTAAAAAAGACTCAGCCAAAGCATCTCTTTCTACAGAAGCCTTTTGAAATTCTTCTGGTATCTTGTATTTATTTGGATACAGAATGTGTAAGAATGAATGAATGCAGCAGTGTGGTAAAATGGAAAGAGCACCCCTTCCAGCCTCAGACACCTCCCTCAGTCAGTCAATCAATTAACACCAAAGGAGCTCCACTCAAATCTTGTCTTTAATTACTTACAATCTCTGGGATGTTAAGCAAGTCCCAATATTCCCCTGGGCCTCGTTTTCCTTATCAGTAAAATGAGGGGATGGACTGGATGGCCACTAAGTGACCACACTATCAATAGTTCTGTTTCAATCAAAGTGAGCATGTTGTTCTTCCATTAAATTGGAAGCTTCTTAAAGATAGCTTTGGCAGTTTGGCTTTTGTCTTTATATTTTCAGCACTGACCACATTGCCTCCTACTGAACATGCATTTTTAAATTGGATTGAATTGAATTGAAATGAAATGAGTGAAATTTCTTCCTTGGAAAAAGAAGTTGCAGCCCCACATTAATGTGAGAAGATCCCTGGCTGCCCTCAATGAGAAAAAGAGGGTTTCTAGAGTTCCATTTAGTTTCAGAAAATGATAGTTTTCAGGTGAACTGCCTGATGTAGCAGTAAGGAGTGAAGGGGGAGAGGCAGGGAAGAGCCCAGGGGACAAATCTTGGAAGGGCTGGGATTTCTGAGTCTTTCCCAATTTGCACATGTAAGTAGGCCTTTGCTCCCTCTCAGAAAGCAGGCAGTTAGGCTCATAATTACTTGATTTGCATGTGCTAAAAATCCCTCATTACATTACCCAGTTTAACTTGGAGAGAAGCTACTGAGTCATGGAAACCAGGCTGTTCTCCATCTCACCAGGGGAGGAGAATCTTCCAGAGGGTAAAGGCCTGGGGGTGGGCTATAAAGTCAGACTCTGATCTCTGGGCACCAAACTCAGCTCCAGGTCAGGAGCCATTTGGAGGTCTTTTGTCAAATGAGATTGCCTGCTTCCTGGTGCTACCTGCACTCCCCCAATGGTTGGCATCAGAGGCCATCAAAAGGAAGTTCCAAGGTGATCTTTCTTTCTGTCATTTTGGCCTAATCAGAGGAGGTTAACAATTGAATAAGAAAATATACTTTCACAGATAAACAGGACTAGAATAAATTCTACATTCAATAAGTATATCAGGAACAAGAGTTTGGTCTAGCACTGTGATTCTCTGGCTTAGAAAGCTCTCTGCCCAAGTAGCCTGGCAAGCATTTGGGAACTTCTGGCCTTGGTGTATGAATGAGTGAGGCAGGGTTGTTTATGTTGGAATCTGAGGGGCTTAGCTAGTCAACAAGCATTTATTAAGATCTTTGGTTCAATTAGCAATTAATGGTTGCTGACTGATTGATTAGAGAGTGGGGAGGTATTGAGAAGTTTAGAAACTTAGACTTCTTCCAGCAGTCATGATAATGGTATAAAAGTTTCTCTTCCTTCCTTCCTCCCTCCTTCTCTCTCTTCCTTCTACTTCCTTCCTTCCTTCCTTCCTTCCTTCTACTTCCTTCCTTCCTTCCTTCCTTCCTTCCTTCCTTCCTTCTTTCCTCTCTCTCTCTCTCTCTCTCTCTCTCTCTCTCTCTCTCTCTCTCTCTCTCTCTGGCTCTGGCTGTCTGTCTCTCTGTGTTTTTCTTTTTCTTCCTTCTACTTAAGGAATACTTGTGGAATCAATGAATTTTATTATATGAATTTAAAGAAAAACAGACACTTTCCTATAATAAGTGCCACATCTTGTCCCCTGAATCTATTTTTGTTTGTTTGTTTTAAAAACCTTACCTTCTGTCTTAGAATCATATGAGTTCAGAAGAGTGATAAGAGCTAGATGATTGGGGTTAAATGATTTGCCCAAGGTTATACAGATAGGAAGTTTCTAAGGCTAGATTTGAACCAATGACTTCCCATCTCAAGGCCTGGCACTTTATCCACTATCCTTCCTGCCTTCCCCCAGCTTCCCCTATTAAATGTTTGCCATCCATAGAGCACTGGGCCTAGAGTCAGAAAGACTCATCTATCTCCACCTAAGTTGAAATCTATCCTCAGACACTTATTGGCTGTGAAAGTAGTCAAGTCACTTGATCTTTTTTGCCTCAGTTTCCTCATCTGTAAAAATAACTGTAGAAGGAAATGGCAGATCACTCTAGGATCTTTGCCAAGAAAATGCCAAATGGGGTTTGGAAGACTCAGATTTGCTGAAACAACTAAACGAGAACAAGGTCCTTTTCCCTTCTAAATCTATGATCCTGTGGACAATTCAATTCAGCAAGCAGTTGTTCTGGAATCCAGACAGTAATGACCCAGTTCCTGACCTCAAGGAGGTTACCATCTGCTTGACAGGAGCAAGTATGCATCGTGTACAGATCAGTATGACTTAAAGTTAGAAGGGGATGGAGAAAAGGAGAGCTTCAGACAAAGTGCTCGAGGGACACAGAAGGATAGAGAGTTCCGACTGGGAAGAGGGGATGGAGTTGGTCCTATCAGACACAGACAGGTTTCCAAAGTCTTTCACTCAAAACAACTCATTTAATCCTGGAAATGATCCTGGGAGGCAGAGATGACTCTTTCCATTTGGCAGATGGAGAAAAGGAGGCAGGGGCCTGACAGCTGATGATGGGTACCAGGGTACAATCCTGGTCCTCGTCTTCTGCTTTCTCTCAGGCCAAGTCAGGGATGCATCCACTGTGGATCTCACAGGAGAAAAGGAACCCTCAGGGAACCCTGATTTCTACACTGTAGTTGAATGCAAGGTACCCATCAGGGACTCCACACTTGTGGAAAGAACATTGAATTTGGAGTGGGTGGACCTGAGTTTGAATCGCGCTTCTACCACTCCAGAGCTGTGTGATCTTGGGCTAGTGGATTTTTAGTTTCTCCACTTATAGAACTCTGTGTGGGGGCAGGGAGGGCTGGTAGATGTGCTGAATTCTAAGGTCCTTTCAACACTCCTAAGATCCCAAGAGATGGGGGTGGGGTGAGGGAGACAGATTTCCTTCCTCCCCTGGGATCCCTGTTGCTTCCACACGGGAAGTGATGACAATCCTAGCACAGACGCACAGATGACTCTTATGCCCTGTTAGTACCTTCTTTCCTCCCTCCCTCCCTCCCAGGCTTCCTCCCTCCTTTCTTGGAGGATTTTAACTTTTCCCAGGTCCATTAGGCCTCGAAGGCTAATCTGGCGGGCCAATTGCTCCTGCGGTGAGATCATTAAGGGAATGATTTTAAGATCAAACACCCCGCAGGGACAATGGAGCCCCAGGAAGGTGAAGGCTTCAAAGGCCC